>NC_056731.1:787801173-787963673 GCF_019279795.1 Protopterus annectens | reverse complement strand
ACAGGCTAACACAGAAGGCCTTTGGCTAACGAAGTTCGCAGATAGTGGAGTCCCCAAATGATGTGGACATCCTACAGAAGGGCCTCACTGAGACAGATGCCTGGTGTCAGAGCCATGGCCTAAAGCTCAATACCAAAAAGTGCACTGTCATCCCCTTTGGTAAAAACTCTGTACCTATGAACTACCACATAGGCGGCAGTCTACGTAATGCCGAATGTGTGATAAGAGACCTGGGGACCCAGGTGGACAGTAGTCTCTCCTTCGATAATCACATCGCCACAGTAGTAAATAAATCCATCTACGAGGCACACCTCATCACAAAAGGGTTCTCATCTAGGAAAAAAAAGAGGTCATTGTTTCCCTCTACTTGACACTCATTAGATTCATTATAGAGTACACCGCCCCTTTTGGAATGTACCTCAAGACATCTGCAGCAGCTGGAAAGGCCACAGAAGTACCTCACAAAGAGGATTACTGGCCTCAAACAGATGCCCTACACTGACCGTCTCAAAAAACTCCAGCTTTACTCCATAGCATATCGCCTACTCCGAGGTGATCTCTGCCTAACATATAAAGCTATGTCAAACCCAGAGCTATTGGACATGCTACACCTAAATAAATCGCAATCCCTCAGAGCTACACGCTCTAGGGACCTAAACCTTGTCACCACAATAAACAGGACATGCTGGAGGGATAGATTCTTGTCCCAGAGACTTCCCATACTCTGGAACAAGATGCCCATCTATGTCAAGCAAAGTTCCTCATTAGCGGTCTTCAAGAAAAATCTTGATAAGTTGATGGGAAATAGGAAATACACCCTGGGGATAACTTTGGTGGCTCTGCTCGACAGGGTCACAGGAAAATAACTTTCTTGGGTGGCGTAAGCCAGGGAACCTTGTTGGCTAGGCTTAATTAGGCCTTTCGGCCGATAGCCTAGTACCTACCTATGAACATACCTTTGAACCTATGAAAAATGGGTTCTGTCTCAGTCGGACTTTCCTGGCAAACAAATGCTCAATAAATAAACAGTAATTCTCACAAATATTGCAATACCAAACAACTAGTCCTGAATGGATGTTGGTTATGTTGTTTGTCACAAACTAGAAAACTTCTTCCATTTGCTAATATACGATTTTCTAGTAGAAGGCTTTCTTGCCTCCATTAGTACTTGCTGCATAACCTCAATAAGTGAGTGCCTAAAGGAAACTAAGATCTTCTCATCCAGGCAGTCAACTAAAGATGACTGGGGTCGGGGTGTTTCAAAAACCCCAAACTTACGTGACTACATCCATTCTGTGAGGAAACTTGTGGTAATTGTCCCAGGTCATTTCCAAAAGAAGGGAGAACCACTGTTGCCTGACTAGAAGGGAGTCACCACAAAGATGTTGGGGAATTCAAAGTACCCCAGTTATCACTGAAAAAAGTGGAAAAGCACCCATCTTCCAGGTCTTCTTGCATGGAGACCTGGAGCAGATCTTGCTGCTGATTGTTCAGAGGGGAGGCAAATAGGCCTACTTGAGGAAGCCCCCACAGATGGATCAAATCTTGAAGGCCCCCAATCTAGTTTCCATTCATAACAGTCTGCCCTTGCCTGCTCAGCCACACAATTTTGCACTGACAATGTATGATGCCTGTAGAATGAGACTGTGTTGTGAAGCTGTAGCCCATGCTAACATGGATAGTCTGCTAAGGGGGAGTAATACCTGGTTTCTTTTTGCATAATGATGTACCACAACACTGTGGTATTTGTCTAACATAAAAAGGTTCCGAGGACCAAAGAAGATTCAGAGAGTTGCATACCTTAATCAGGGGAAACACTTATTTTATATTTATGTTATTGCAACTGTCCTTGGTATTCCACACACCTTACACTTTTATCCCTCCTGAAACTGCTCCCCAAGCAAAGTCTGAAATGTCTGTGGTGACGGACTGCTTTGGAGCAGAAAGAGAGAAGGGGAGACCCGGATTCAGGGATATTAGCTGTCTCCACAATGTGATCTGTCTTCCGACAAACCCCAGCACTGGGATTTGAAAAGAGAAGGGATGCTTGTTCTGGGAAAAAAGAGACTTCAAACATCATTGTATCTTTCTTATGTGGAGTCTTGCCAAGGGTATCATGAAGATCATAGATGACATGAGACCCAATAATCTGAGGTATTCTCTCACAGTGATCGAAGTCTGAGTGGAAAATCTTAGAAAGAGACATAGAGCTAGATTTGTTTTTTTTTGTTTTGTTTTTTTCTAGTGGAAGAAAAGCTCTTTGAACAGAGGTGTCTAGCTGACACCCCAGGAACACAATAGTACAGTTTTGTACCTACCATAAATGTAGATGTTCGAGTGTAAACACTGCTGCAGTCATTACACTTGGGTTATCCTGCCGTCAGGCGGTTCCCCAGTCGGCCTGAGTTCCAAAGTCTTGGTCCGGTGTCGGTTGCTGTCGTCTCCTCCCTGACGTCAGTGTGACAGGTGTATATAAGATACAGCCGACGCCATTTTCTTCAGTTTTTCTTGCCCCAGATGTCAGGTGCCCCCAAATAGGTAGGCAATTCAAATTGCTAATAAAACATACATACGAAAAGCAAACAACTTTCAGTTACCAGCAAATACTCCCCATGTAGTAAAGGGTAGGAGGCATAAGTAAGTACCAGCAAGTAAGAGGGGAAGGAGGGAGGGTAACCTGGACTGCAGCAGTGTTTACACTCGAACATCTACATTTATGGTAGGTACAAAACTGTACTATGTTCATCGTGTTACACTGCTGCAGTCATTACACTTGGGTGGAATCCCAAAGCTGAGGTAGGGAGGCTGGTTCTATAAGGCATTAGGGGTGTCTATAAGGCCCTGCAGCACAGCAGTGACGAAGCCAGCTCTGGATTTGGAGTATAAAGGCAAATGGTAATGCTTGGTGAAGGTATGCACAGAACTCCATGTTGCTGCTTTCAAAATATCCTTGGTAGGTACTCCTCTGAGGTAGGCAGTTGAAGTGGCTGTTGCCCTGGTGGAGTGAGATCTAATGCTGCTAGGTACAGGTTTCACATGGTGAGTATAGCAGAAACATATACAATGTCCTATCCATTTTGAGACAGTCTGTTTTGAACTGGCTTTTCCCTGTGCTCCTGCAGCATATGCTACCAATAATTGCTCAGATTTTCTGAAAGCTTTGGTTTTGTCCAAGTAGAAGCATAACTGCCTGTGGATGTCCAAATAATGTAGTAGTCTCTCCCCTTTGTTCTGTGGTTTTGGATAGAAAGTTGGCAAGTGAATAGTTTGGTTTAGAGCCACACTTGATACCACCTTTGGCATAAACGTAGGGTTAGTTCTTAAAGACACCCTGTCCTGGTGGAAAAATGAGAAAAGGTTCCATTGCCATTAGTGCCTGTTATTCTGAAACTCTTCGTGCTGATGTTATTGCCAGTAGCAGAGCAGTTTTCCAAGAGATGTATTTTAATTCTGCTGTGTTAGCTGGCTCAAAAGGAGGTAAAGTTAATTTTTTCAAAACGAAGTTGGGGTCCCAAGTTGGGGGTAGGTGCTCTACGGGGCGGTCTTACGTTTTTAGCCCCTCTGAGGTACTGTTTGAGCGAAGGATTAGAAAAAATTGGTGGATCCGTGTTGTAATGAGCAGAAATGGCTGAGGCATGGATCTTGATGGATGAGAAGGAGAGGCCCTTATCCAGCATCTCAGTTAAATATTGAAGTATCTGAGGAATGTTTGGGACAAGAGGGTCAAAGCTGTGAGCCTGGTTCCAGGCACAGAATCTCTTCCATTTATCCGAGTAGGCTTTCCTGGTGCTAGGCCTTCTGGCCTCCAAAATGACATCCATAACAGCTTTGGAGAGAGGTATTGCTTACTTGACTAAGGAATTTTCCATGCAGCTAGGTTTAAGGTCTTTAGCTGGCTGTGAAGTATCTGATTGTTGTGCTGTGTCAGCAAATGTGGGATCTGAGGCAAGATCCAGGGTGGTTCTTGTGCTAAGTTCTTCAAGATTGGGTACCAGTGCTGGCGTGGCCAGTCTGGTGCAATCAGGATCATCTTTGGCTCTTCTTGCCTGGCTTTTATGAGTACCTTTGGAAGGCGAGGTAAAGGAGGGAAAGCGTATACTTGCAGGTTTTTCCAGCTGAATGAGAGGGCATCCACTTTCCATGCTTGTGGATGATAACACCTTGTGCAGAATTTCTGTAGCTGGCAGTTCATAGGGGATGCAAACAGATCTATGTCCGGGTTCCACCATTTTTGTGTTATCATTCTGAATATTTGTGGATTCAATTCCCATTCATGGGGATCCATGATGTTTCTGCTTAGGTCGTCTGCCAGTGTGTTTTTCTCTCCTGGCAGGAATTGTGCTTGCAGATGAACTTGGTAGTCTAGAGCTGTGTTCCACAAGGTCATGGCTTGTCTGCAGAGGGGGTAGGAGTGTGTGCCCCCTTGCTTGTTTATGTACCACATAACTGTGGTGTTGTCTGCCTTTAGTAGTAGTTGTCCTGGATGCAGCAGGTCCTTGAAAGCTATAAGTGCATTTTGTACAGCTAACATCTCTTTTTGATTGATGTGAAGATGCCTTTGCACTGTGGGCCACTCGCTCTGAATACATTTTCCTGCCATGTGTGCTCCCCCAGGCGTAATCCGATGCATCTGTTGTCAGTGTTTACCTGGCTGTGGGTTGAGTAAAAGGTTGTCCCTTGTTGAGGTGACAAGCTTGAGTCCACCATCGAAACTCCTGTTGAAGGCAAGGAATAAGTGGTATAACTGTTTCCAAAGTTTGACAGTGTTGCGACCATACACTCTTTAGGTACCATTGTAGTTTCCTCATATGCAGTCTGGCATATGGAATTAGTAGTATGCAAGATGCCATGTAGCCCAAGGCCTGCAGAATTTTTCTTGCAGGGAGTTGGGTCTTTGTTGCCATCAATTGAAAGTATTGAGTCAGTTGTCCTTGCTTGTCTGGCGTGAGATAAGCCATCTGGGCCATTGTGTTCAAGCTGGCACCCAGGAATATTATCTGTTGTGAGGGCACTAGTTTTGATTTCTTTTCGTTTACTGTGTACCCTAGGCAAGTTAATAACTTTTTTACGAATGCCAGATTCTTTAGAAGAATGTCTTTGCTCTCTGCTTGAATCAGTCAGTCATCCAGGTATGGATAAATTTGAACTCCTTTTTGCCTGCAAAATGCAATTACTGGTGCCAGGCACTATCTGAAGACCCTGGGCGCAGTAGATAAGCCAAAGAGCAGTGCAGAGAATTGATAGTGCATTGAACCAGCTAGAAATCTGAGGTATCTTCTGCAATTCTGTCTGACAGAGACATGTAGGTATGCCTCCTTGAGGTCCACAGCCACGAGCCAAGCTTTCTTGCCCAGCATGGGAAGAAGCTGCTGTAGTGTCAACATTTTGAATTTCGGAACATCCAGGTAAGTGTTTAGAGAAGAAAGATCCAGAATGGGTCTCCAGGCTTTGTCCTTTCTGGGAACCAGAAAGAGTCTTGAGTAAAATCCTTGTCCTTGCTCCTGTGGTGGTACCTTTTGAATAGCTCTCATATCCATGAGTGCTGTAATCTGTTTTTGAGCCTCTGCCCATTGATTTGGTGGCAGATTTGGCATTTCTTTTAACCTTGGCAGAGTGTGAAAATGGAATCTGTAACCTTGATATACAATGTTGAGAACCCATTTGTCTTTGGTGATGCAATGCCAATTGTGATAGAAAAGTGCCAGTTTTCCTCCTAAGGGGGCTGCCAAGAGAGAGCTGTTTGGCAGCTGTAGTGGGAAGTCATTGAGGCTGTTTTTTATAAGGTTGTGGGCTGTCTTACCCTTCTTTCTGGCCTGGTGTACCCCATTGTCGAGGCCTGTAAGGACCTTGTTGCTTGACCTCTACCACTTGGCCGTTTGTATCTGCCCCTTTGAGGTCTGTATGTGACTGGAAAGGACCAATTCTTTGTTGGCCAATTTCTGCTAAAACGAGGAGGCTGAACCTGTAAGAAATCCTTCACCGTTTGCATAGATTTTGCCTTATCCTCCATCTTCTTTAATACCTCCTCTACCTTAACTCCAAACAGCACATCCCGCTGCAAAGGTGCATCCAATAATTTTGCCTTAACATGATCTGGTAACGCATGTTCTTTTAACCAAGCATGCCTTCTAATGACAGAGCCTGTAACTGCTGCTCTACAGGAGGCCTCTAAGGAATCAAATCCACATTGCAAAGTATGTTTTCCCACTTGTTCAGCTGCATGCAATAAATCCTGCATTTCTTTAAAATTAGGAGGATCTGAATCTGGAAGCATCTTTTGTTTCAACTGAGTCATCAAGAATTGCTGATATTTTAGAATGTGAAACTGGCAATTTAAGGCTCTCATTGCTAAAGTTGCAGATGTATATACTTTCTTTCCCCATCTGTCTAATGCTCTGGAATCTCTGTCAGAGGGAACAGGGTTTTTGCTGATGAGGCCTTAATCCCTTTCGGTCCCTGAGAAATAGTTTCAGGGTCAGCAACAGGGCCTTTATACAGAAATTTGTGAGAGTCAGGGACTCTGTAATATCTATCAGGTTTAACTGGGGCTGGAGGTAAGGAGTCAGGGTTTAAGCTGGATTCAGAGTACACATCATCCACAATATCTAACACTGGCAGAATAGCAAGGGGTCTGTGTTGAGGCAATAAAAGGAAGTCTCTGAGCCTTTTCTTGGATTCTGAGTAATCCTGGCCTTCCCAATGGAAATGCTCCCTCATGGTATGTAAGGTCTCCCCAAAGGAATAGTCCTCAGGCGGACAGGCTGATGGAATTGATTCCTCAGCATCAGAATCCTCATAAGGGGGTAGAGAATATCCTAGGTCTGAGGATGAATCTGAAGAAATGGACACCTGGTCGGAAGATTCATAGTCTGCATCCTGTCTGGGCCTTTAATCAGGAGGGGGATGGGACCCCCTGATCAGGGTGATTAGGTCTTCGGCCATTTTGAGCATTTGTTTCTTAGGCATGGAAGCCTGTCCTGGAGAATGCTGTATCTGTTTCTTTGTTTTTAAGGGGGCCTTAGACTTAGCAGAGGGTTTAATGGTTAACTGGGTAGGTCTGAAAACACCCTCTGAGGCTGTGGATTGCTCAGCTACTTCGGTTCCCTCTGAAGGGTTAGTTTTGGTAGGCTGAAAACCTAGAGCGTCCAAAGGCCCAGCCAGCTCCGCGTGGGAGTCGGAGGCGGTCTGTGGTTCTGTGGAAGCGGTCGTCAGGGGCTGCGTAGGCGCCTCGCTGAAAACCGGAGAACCGGCGACCGGCCTAGAAGAGGCCTCGTCGTCAGTTTTGGGCCTCGGATGCCTGTCCTTGTCTTTGCGCTTTTTATGTATTCCGGTCGTCGGAAGTTCCGACGGCATAGTGTAATTGAATTTTCTGAAATGTAAAATAAGCGAAAACAAACTGTAAACGAAAAAAGAAAGAAAAGAACCTGCAGAACGGCACCAAAAATTTATTGTAGTGTTAAGCGCTTTTCGTTTGTTGCTTTAACAAACTTCTTCAGACATTTTAAAATCACATCAAGAACCTTTTAAATCTAGTCTCAATTAGCTGACCAATGGATCAATGAAAGCAATTAAACACTAAAAACATTTAAAGAAATAGCTTCATAAAACAGCCATTAAAATAATCACTCAAAACACCACTCACTAACCAGTAAGAGCTAACACTGTAAAAAGTCAGTAATTAAGAAATGTCAAACATCATAAATTATAATATATGAACACAAAAAGTAAAATATATATATATCTATATATATATATATATATATATATATATATATATATATATATATAAACCCACAAAACTTAAACTATAAACACAGTAAACAACAAAGGTCTATCTAATAAGGCTTTTGAGTTTGAGAATACTGCTAATAGAACAACTCTCATTTAAGCCTGGTGTATTGTAAGCATTTAATTTAATCTGCCAGCTTAGTTCTAATTCTTCTAACTTAAATGTATCTGGTCCTCCCCGAGGATTTTGACAAATTTGGTCAATAATTAAAAACTTAAAAGAGTGGTCGGGGTATTGTAAAACATGTTTTGCCAAAGCGTTCTCGTGCTTGTGTTTTCTAATAGCATAAACGTGTTCGTAAATACGTTCACGAAGTTTCCTTTCAGTTTTGCCAATATAGAAAGCCGAACAGAACTGACATTGGGTTAGATAAACTACCATTATTGAATTGCAGTTCGCCCTTAGTTTCAGATGGTATTGTTGATCATCAACTTTAAATCTGTTCGATTCAATGATGTATTGGCAATAATTACAAGCTTGGTGTTTGTACATACCCGCCGTCTTGATTTATCTTGTTGAACAATGTTCTAAGTAAGCCTTAAGGTTCTTCGCCTTTTTGTAAATGACAACTGGACGTTCACCGACACTCTGAAAAACAGTAGTGTCATGCTTGAAAAGTGCCCAATTTTTCAACAAAATTTGAAAGCAAACTTTGCTGTCAAGATTGTAAGTTACAAATGTAACAGTGGATGTTTGCACTGAATGGGACTGGTTGTCGGCTACAGGCAACGTGATGGAATTGACCTTCATAGTCTCATCATTATTTAATGGTAAATCATTATTCAAAATTGGTTCATAAAAATAGCTCAAACGTTTACTTGTTACCTCTTCTATGATTTCATCGACCATAAGTTCAGGGTAGCCACGGTGAATAAACATACCTCTTAAGTGAATACATTCTACATAAAAGTCTTTGTCTAATGTAATCATACGAGCAGCCCTAACTAGTTGTCCTTTTACTATAGCACGTTTTTGATGGATTGGGTGGCAGCTAGAGAAATGTAAAAATGAGTTGGAATAAGTACTCTTTCTATGAATAGTAGCTGTTAGTGTTTGGCTAGAGTAATCATTGGACAGTACAATGTCGAGGTAAGCTATGGACTCCAAACTAAAGGTGGAAGTAAACTTCAAGAAGTCAGTAGACCTGTTAAAGTAATCAACCAGTGAGTCACTAATAGGCCTATCACCGTCAAGTAAATTAAAAATGTCATCCAGGTAGCGGGTATAAAAGATTAACCTATCTTTACACCCGCAATTGTTGAAAACAAACAGGTCTTCCCAGTGGGCCATAACAATGTTGGCCACACTGGCACCACACGGGGAGCCCATAGCAACACCGACTTTTTGAAGGTAAAAATTACTGTCAAAAATAAAATAGTTATTGCCCAAAATTAGATCCAAAAGATCATGAACAAGATCCAACTCATTATTTGTGCTGCCTAAAGACCTTAACGTTTGATGAATCCATTCAAGGGCTATATCATGTGGTATACACGTGTAAAGGTCTTTAACGTCAATAGTAAGAAAGTTGTACGTAAATTGACCTCTAGTTTGTTAATTTTGTCAAGAAACGTCCAAGAGTCTTTACAAATTTGGTTAAATTTAACCAAATATTTTTTGTAAAATTGAATCTACAATTTTAGCGCAAGGGTATGTGGGAGAACCCCTACCATCGACTAAAGGTCTCATAGGGGGGTTGGTTAAATCTTTGTGTATTTTGGGTATACCGAATAAGCAAGGAAAGCGAGGATACACTGTTGACATATAGTTGTAGACATCTTGAGTGATTCTTCCCTCTATAAACATATCCTCTATAGTGTTCTTAATAATGTCATATGCATTGTTAGTTTCTGATCTTGAACTGACAGAATAGGAAGGAGAATTCAAAAGATGGACAATCCTTGCAATATAGTCGGTCTTATTGAATACAACTATGCCACCACCCTTGTCAGGTTTACAAAACCTAAGGTCGTGTAACTGAATGAATTTAAGACAGTCTCTTTCAACTTTGGAGTTTCTACCAAAATTGACCTTATGTTGCCAAGTCTGGAACCTTTGACGAATGTCCAGTTAACAAATAAGTTCGAAGAAGCTATTTCTTTAAATGTTTTTAGTCTTTAATTGCTTTCATTGATCCATTGGTCACAGCTAATTGAGACTAGATTTAAAAGTTTCTTGATGTGATTTTAAAATGTCTGAAGAAGTTTGTTAAAGCAACAAACGAAAAGCGCTTAACACTACAATAAATTTTTGGTGCCGTTCTGCAGGTTCTTTTCTTTCTTTTTTCGTAACTGAATTTTCTGCCAAAATAATGTCGGGCAAAATCAAACCGACGTTTAATAGTGCTCTTGTTGAACCTAGCACAAAACCGACAACCAGTGACGTCGTGGTCTGGGCCTAGGCATGGAATACAATAGGAGTGGAAATCCTTATGAGGTATTTGCTTCCCACAAGAAATACAGTTATTAACTTTTACTGACATCGGTCTGAGGCAAGAAAAAGTTTCCCCAACGGGGTACTTAGCTTTGTAGAAGACTTCGGTTCTGGATTCGGAATGAAAATCTCAGGAATCGGCCGACCGGCACTTGCGAACTGCTTCTGCTTCGGGCACCGCGCGGCAAGAAAGACTGAAGAAAATGGCGTCGGCTGCATCTTATATACCCCTGTCGCACTGACGTCAGGGAGGAGGCGACAGCAACCGACGCCGGACCAAGACTTTGGAACTCAGGCCGAATGGGGAACCGCCTGACGGCAGGATAACCCAAGTGTAACGACTGCAGCAGTGTAACACGATGAACATCATGTGTGGAGGAGTCAAAACATTTTTTTGAAAGTTCTCTTGGAATCCCAGCTTGTGTAAGAGATCTCTCACCCAAGTGGGAGACTCCTGCAGCTTTGAAAAAGACTCTGCAAAGATAAACAAGTCATATACAATATGAAAAAAAATGTGGTAACCCTGCAGCCAGCAATGAGCTATAAATAGAGACAGATACTTTGTGAACACACAATGCAGTGGATAGTCCAAAGTGTAAGGCAGAGAACTGATGTGATCCAGACACAGAAAGGAAATGTCTGAAGTCTGAATGAAAAGGGATGAGATAATAAGCATCTTTTAAATCTAATGGTACAATTAAACCTGAACGAGGAAGAAGAGGTAATAGATTGTGAAGTTGCATCAGTTTTAACTTGGACACTATCACAAACAGGTTTAGGAAAGAAAGATATGGAACTGGTCTCCAAGCATTTTCTTTCTTTGGCACTTAATCACTGGGGAAAAAAAAAAGATTCCCAACCTGGGAAGGAAGAACTGGTTCTTTCACACCTTGGAACATCATGTGAGACAGGTGGAAATAAGACATTCTGGTTTGGCAGATAAGCAATTACCCACTAAAAAGGTGAAATTTCCCTCCACTACAGTCTGTAAGCTTGATGAAAGATCTTCAGAACCCAGTTGTCTGAAACTATCTGTTGCCAAAGAGAAAAGTGTCGATTCAAACTTTCTAGATGGGAAAAGGGGCTGCCAGGGTGGAAGGGGGAACAAGTCCCTTAAATAGGCATTTTAACTTGTTGACTGTACTTTGATTAGGGGGATGGTCCTCAATTCTTTTTTGGAACCTCCTTGCCATTTCTTCTCAAACATCTGTTTATCTGCATTTTGTTGAGACTGTATTTTGTTTTTTGCCAAAACTGGATGAGGGGTTAGAGAACCCCTTAGAAAATTTGGAATAGGAGGGATGACAATCCTAGAGATTCCTAGTATTAACTTACCCCTTCCATCACACTTTTCGATCACCTCTGCAGCAGTGGAATGAAAAACTAAATTTTTATTCAAAGGAGAATTTAAAACCTAATTTTTCTCATCCTCTGAGAGGTTCTCAGAATGCAACCAGGCAAACCTCCTTTAAAACAGTACCAGTGACCTAGTAGTAGTATTAACCGAGTCTCTCTCTCACACACACACACACACACACACACACACACACACACACACACACACACACACACACACACGCATTGTAAATAAGTAACGACTTGTACAATGGAAGAAACTAAATTATTTAAAGCAGAGTTTTCTCACAAAACTGCAGACAAAACATTCATCATAGTTTTTCAGTCAGACTAAACTAAAATATGTAAAAAAAGTTGGTACTAAAAGTGCTCATACCAAACCAAGAAAAATAAAAGAGCACAGCGTTGCGAGTCCACAATCTTAGTTTAATATAAAAATAATAAAACAAACAGGTTAAGCGCTTTCATCAATAAGTATGACTTCTTCAGAACAAACTGCCATTATGAATTTTACATTTAAATACAAGTTGCTGGTCTGCCATTGGTTCTAAACTGCCCAATTCCATTTGTGGGAAGAGGACAAACTAAAGTATACAAACAAGAATTAATTTCAATGGGATGAATAATTTCATCATAAATTACCATACCCACATAACATAACCTTAAAATAATACAAGATTAGTGCAAAAATACTGCCACAAAAACACTTAGCTGCAACAAGCATTATAAACATTGCTAGATTTGATTTGCCTTCTCTTTGAGAATTGGCATTATAGTAATATGCTCATTGAGCCCAGGTGGATAATCAGCAACTAGTCTTAACTGCCACAATAACTCTTTCTTGTATAATGCATTTTGCCAATCCCCACCCCTTATCTCAACAGTTACAAATTCAAGTATGCCAAACTTGAAGCATAGATAACCATCACATATAATGCTATGCTTATATAAAGCATTAGTATCTTTTTTATTTTTAATATCATAGAGATGCTCATATATTCTAGTTTTAAACATTCTCTCTGTTTTACCTACATAGAAGGAAGAACAGGAGCTGCAGATGGCTATATATACTAACTTATTGGAACAACAACTACCACTTTTTAAGAAAACATGACTTTTGTTTTTATTATCAAGGGAGATAGAAGAATCTTGCAATATATATGATCAATCTTGCAATATATATGAACAATAGGAACACCTTCCACATGGTCTACTTCCACATCTTTTATCATGTTTAGTACTGCAACTACTCCCTGTCTCTAATAAAGACTTAAGGTTAAACCCCACCTTCGTAGAGAAAATGGGTTTATCACCCAAAGTATGAAAAACATCAGTATTGGTTTTAAAAACGTTCCAATTTCTTATCAAAATTCCTTTGATCTGGGAATATAAGGGATTATACTGCACTACACATGCTTGCTGAAAATTGGGCACAGACTGCAATTTTGTCTCTGTAGATTTTTGTTGTATGTTATCCCCACCAGTGCCCAATAAAGGTACATAAATATTACCCCATTTATCTAGAACATCAATAAGTATGGGCTCAATGAAGTCACTTGGGTACCCTCTTTCTAGAAACATGTCCCTTAAATTTCCAAATTCTGCTACAACATCATCTCTCACAGTTGTCATCCTAGCAATTCTTGTTGATGACAACTGGACGTTCACCGACACTCTGAAAAACAGTAGTGTCATGCTTGAAAAGTGCCCAATTTTTCAACAAAATTTGAAAGCAAACTTTGCTGTCAAGATTGTAAGTTACAAATGT
Organism: Protopterus annectens; assembly: GCF_019279795.1. Taxonomy (NCBI): domain Eukaryota; kingdom Metazoa; phylum Chordata; order Ceratodontiformes; family Protopteridae; genus Protopterus; species Protopterus annectens. The sequence goes on along the minus strand of NC_056731.1, from coordinate 787,950,327 downwards.
AACAGTGGATGTTTGCACTGAATGGGACTGGTTGTCGGCTACAGGCAACGTGATGGAATTGACCTTCATAGTCTCATCATTATTTAATGGTAAATCATTATTCAAAATTGGTTCATAAAAATAGCTCAAACGTTTACTTGTTACCTCTTCTATGATTTCATCGACCATAAGTTCAGGGTAGCCACGGTGAATAAACATACCTCTTAAGTGAATACATTCTACATAAAAGTCTTTGTCTAATGTAATCATACGAGCAGCCCTAACTAGTTGTCCTTTTACTATAGCACGTTTTTGATGGATTGGGTGGCAGCTAGAGAAATGTAAAAATGAGTTGGAATAAGTACTCTTTCTATGAATAGTAGCTGTTAGTGTTTGGCTAGAGTAATCATTGGACAGTACAATGTCGAGGTAAGCTATGGACTCCAAACTAAAGGTGGAAGTAAACTTCAAGAAGTCAGTAGACCTGTTAAAGTAATCAACCAGTGAGTCACTAATAGGCCTATCACCGTCAAGTAAATTAAAAATGTCATCCAGGTAGCGGGTATAAAAGATTAACCTATCTTTACAACCGCAATTGTTGAAAACAAACAGGTCTTCCCAGTGGGCCATAACAATGTTGGCCACACTGGCACCACACGGGGAGCCCATAGCAACACCAACTTTTTGAAGGTAAAAATTACCGTCAAAAATAAAATAGTTATTGCCCAAAATTAGATCCAAAAGATCATGAACAAGATCCAACTCATTATTTGTGCTGCCTAAAGACCTTAACGTTTGATGAATCCATTCAAGGGCTATATCATGTGGTATACACGTGTAAAGGTCTTTAACGTCAATAGTAAGAAAGTTGTAATGTAAATTGACCTCTAGTTTGTTAATTTTGTCAAGAAACGTCCAAGAGTCTTTACAAATTTGGTTAAATTTAACCAAATATTTTTGTAAACTTGAATCTACAATTTTAGCGCAAGGGTACGTGGGAGAACCCCTACCATCGACTAAAGGTCTCATAGGGGGGATGGTTAAATCTTTGTGTATTTTGGGTATACCGAATAAGCAAGGAAAGCGAGGATACACTGTTGACATATAGTTGTAGACATCTTGAGTGATTCTTCCCTCTATAAACATATCCTCTATAGTGTTCTTAATAATGTGGTATGCATTGTTAGTTTCTGATCTTGAACTGACAGAATAGGAAGGAGAATTCAAAAGATGGACAATCCTTGCAATATAGTCGGTCCTATTGAATACAACTATGCCACCACCCTTGTCAGGTTTACAAAACCTAAGGTCGTGTAATTGAATGAATTTAAGACAGCCTCTTTCAACTTTGGAGTTTCTACCAAAATTGACCTTATGTTGCCAAGTCTGGAACTTTTGACGAATGCCAAGTTAACAAATAAGTTCGAAGAAGCTATTTCTTTAAATGCTTTTAGTCTTTAATTGCTTTCATTGATCCACTGGTCAGCTAATTGAGACTAGATTTAAAAGTTTCTTGATGTGATTTTAAAATGTCTGAAGAAGTTTGTTAAAGCAACAAACGAAAAGCGCTTAACACTACAATAAATTTTTGGTGCCGTTCTGCAGGTTCTTTTCTTTCTTTTTTCGTAATTGAATTTTCTGCCAAAATAATGTCGGGCAAAATCAAACCGACGTTTAATAGTGCTCTTGTTGAACCTAGCACAAAACCGACAACCAGTGACGTCGTGGTCTGGGCCTAGGCATGGAATACAATAGGAGTGGAAATCCTTATGAGGTATTTGCTTCCCACAAGAAATACAGTTATTAACTTTTACTGACATCGGTCTGAGACAAGAAAAAGTTTCCCCAATGGGGTACTTAGCTTTGTAGAAGACTTCGGTTCTGGATTCGGAATGAAAATCTCAGGAGTCGGTCGACCGGCACTTGCGAACTGCTTCTGCTTCGGGCACCGCGCGGCAAGAAAGACTGAAGAAAATGGCGTCGGCCGCATCTTATATACCCCTGTCGCACTGACGTCATGGAGGAGGCGACAGCAACCGACGCCGGACCAAGACTTTGGAACTCAGGCCGACTGGGGAACCGCCTGACGGCAGGATAACCCAAGTGTAATGACTGCAGCAGTGTAACACGATGAACATCATGTGTGGAGGAGTCAAAACATTTTTTTGAAAGTTCTCTTGGAATCCCAGCTTGTGTAAGAGATCTCTCACCCAAGTGGGAGACTCCTGCAGCTTTGAAAAAGACTCTGCAAAGATAAACAAGTCATATAAAATATGAAAAAAAATGTGGTAACCCTGCAGCCAGCAATGAGCTATAAATAGAGACAGATACTTTGTGAACACACAACGCAGTGGATAGTCCAAAGTGTAAGGCAGAGAACTGATGTGATCCAGACACAGAAAGGAAATGTCTGAAGTCTGAATGAAAAGGGATGAGATAATAAGCATCTTTTAAATCTAATGGTACAATTAAACCTGAACGAGGAAGAAGAGGTAATAGATTGTGAAGTTGCATCAGTTTTAACTTGGACACTATCACAAACAGGTTTAGGAAAGAAAGATATGGAACTGGTCTCCAAGCATTTTCTTTCTTTGGCACTCAATCACTGGGGAAAAAAAAAAGATTCCCAACCTGGGAAGGAAGAACGGGTTCTTTCACACCCTGGAACATCATGTGAGACAGGTGGAAATAAGACATTCTGGTCTGGCAGATAAGCAATTACCCACTAAAAAGGTGAAATTTCCCTCCACTACAGTCTGTAAGCTTGATGAAAGATCTTCAGAACCCAGTTGTCTGAAACTATCTGTTGCCAAAGAGAAAAGTGGCGATTCAAACTTTCTAGATGGGAAAAGGGGCTGCCAGGGTGGAAGGGGGAACAAGTCCCTTAAATAGGCATTTTAACTTGTTGACTGTACTTTGATTAGGGGGATGGTCCTCAATTCTTTTTTGGAACCTCCTTGCCATTTCTTTTCAAACATCTGTTTATCTGCATTTTGTTGAGACTGTATTTTGTTTTTTGCCAAAACTGGATGAGGGGTTAGAGAACCCCTTAGAAAATTTGGAAAAGGAGGGATGACAATCCTAGAGATTCCTAGTATTAACTTACCCCTTCCATCACACTTTTCGATCACCTCTGCAGCAGTGGAATGAAAAACTAAATTTTTATTCAAAGGAGAATTTAAAACCTCATTTTTCTCATCCTCTGAGAGGTTCTCAGAATGCAACCAGGCAAACCTCCTTTAAAACAGTACCAGTGACCTAGTAGTAGTATTAACAGAGTCTCTCTCTCTCTCACACACACACACACACACACACACACACACATACGCATGCACACACACGCACGCATTGTAAATAAGTAACGACTTGTACAATGGAAGAAAGTAAATTATTTAAAGCAGAGTTTTCTCACAAAACTGCAGACAAAACATTCATCATAGTTTTTCAGTCAGACTAAACTAAAATATCAGCCTGACGGTTCAAAAAGCTGAAAAACAAAGTTGCAGAAGCATGTACTTTCCCCCCAACTCATCAATATTCTTCCCATCCTTATCAAAACAGCATGATTAGAATTAGCTAAATGTTTAGCAGCAATAGGATTAACTAAAGCTATAGCTGCTGAGTCAGGTTTGGGAAAAATGCATGAAAACTTAAAAGACTGAAGAACGCCTGCCTTATCAGAAAAATTATAGTGATACATACATCCTCTAAAGTTGACTGAACTGGGAGAATTGGTGAAGGTTCTGGAAATTTCTTCTGCAATAGCACATATTTTCTGAGCGACTGAGAAACCTCAATGTTCTCCCACTGAAAACACCGGCACATTCTGGGAACAGTCTCAGAGAAAAAAACTCCCACACGGAGAATCAAAAACTGAGCTCTACTCAGTCTAAATCTGAAAACTGAGGAGAAAACCCTGCATCTGTCCCCTTCATCTTCCTGTCCAGATTCAGAATCTTAAATATTTTCAAGAAGAGATATCCCTCTTTCTTTTACCAGAAACCATATTACAAGGAAGATCAATAGCCTGTATCAAACCCGGAGTTAGATCCAGTAAACTACTCCTACCCAAGGAAATTTGAAGAGTACATACATGTTTAGTTTTCTGTTTCTTTTTGACATGCAAAATGGGGTCAGTGATGTTAATGGCAGTGACAGCTTCCCCAGGGATGAGCACACAACATTCACATTAACCTTGTCTCTCCTTTGCTCACTGGGGGACTCTAAAAACTGCAGAGTATGTATATAACCCCCGGTCCATAGTGACTTAAGGTGCTACACTAGAGGGATGCGGACGGGTTAAAGGGGTCTAAGGAACAAGCTACAAGCACAGCAGTCACCCACCTCTAGCTGAGGCAAGCTCTTAGCCTGCGGTGGTGGCAAAGGCTCTTTGCTTAACTTTTTCATTTTTGTGTCTGGAAGAAAGTTTAACCATGAGAATGGCAGTTTGTTCCATGGTCAAACCAAAAATGGTGGCTCTTTCCCAGGGAAAATAAACAGCAAAGGCTGGTAAAAATTAAAAGTCTTAAAAAGTCACTTTTTTTCACACAAAAACACAATGAAAAGCACTTTAAAACACTTTGCCAGTGCAAAAAGTAAAAATGTCTCCACAGAAGAACGGTTTTCAAATACTTTAAACAACTTTTAAACTGACAAGAAAAAAAAGAAGCGTAATACAGACTCATGACAGTCCATTAAACACAAACTCCTATCTTAATTAAATAAACATTTGCTGAGCAGGAAAGTGTTAATAAAGAAACAATTTTTAAAATGTGAAGTTTTTCCCCAAATGGAACTTTACAGCCAAGCAAATGAACAGCACAAGCAGTCGATCCTTGAAAGCCTCAGAGGAGCATACTCTTTGGCAGCAAGAAAGCTCTGAAGGGCTTGGCACCCAAACCTGTCTTTTTAGTCAGCTCAGGTTGAGCTGACTGACTGGGTATGTGGAAGATGTCCCAAAGCCTTGGAAGCGGGCCAGCTGTTATATTTTATGCAGGATAAAACCCATACAGCCAAGGCTACTGTCTCAGTGATCTATATGATAATCATTATTGGCTCCTGTGTTCAAGAAAGAAGACTGGGAGATTAACAGTCTGGCTTAAAGTAAACTCTGAGACCACTTTAGGCATAAAAGGAGGATTAATTCTTAAAGAAACCCTATCCTTGTGAAAAAGTTAGAGTTTATTTACTATAAAGGGCCTGTAACTCAGGATACTCTCCTAGCAAAAGTCGAAGCATAGAGTAAAACAGTCTTCCATGTTAAGAACCTCAATTCAGCCTGATGATCGGGTTCAAATGGAGAAAGAATAAGCTTTTCAAGCACAAAGTTAAGATCCCAACAAGGAGACACCCATTTCCTAGGTGGATAGATATGCAACAGCCCTTTTGAAAACTGTTTAACTTGAAAATGATTAGAAGAGGGGAAGTCAAAGAGCAAGCAAACAGAAATGGCTGACAAATGCACCTTGACAGAGGAATAAGAAAGAACCAGAAACAACTGGTCCCAAAAAGGGCTCTGTTTTTTGTTCTGGAACCAACTAGAAAATTTTTTCCAATTGTACACATATGATTTTCTAATAGCGTTTTTTCACCCTGCCTTATTTGGTACGTGTTGTGCATCCACAGGGAAAAAAATGCCTAAAAGGTATCAAAACGCTATCACCTAAACAGTTAGCTGAAGAGTTTCTAAGTTTGGGTGTTTCAAACAACCCCCCTGTCTTGTATGGGCTAATCCATTTGGTGGGGAAGCCTATGGTAATCAAAAAAGCAACCAGCCAGTGAAATCCACAGATTTATTATAGAATAAAACTCTGACGTCTCGGCTCTTCCCAAAGCATTCAAGGAGTAAAATACATTCAAAAAGACTTGCCTCTTATACTCTATACAAACAATTATTCAATTAAAAAATCAGATCAAATATTTCCAATTAAACTCTTCATTGAGACCACATGGATATAATGTATTAAATTTAAGAATAAATAAAGACTCTTTAGTCAACAATCTATTATTTAAAACATTTTCATTAAACTTTGAAGTTTTAACTTTTTCTAAAACTGTACCTTTTAACCCCCCACTATCACTATTATGAAATTGTTCAAAGTGAGTTTTAATAGAGCTCTCCTGTTTCTTGTTTTTTATATCCCTAATATGTTCCAACAGTCTAATTTTAAAAGCTCTTTTCGTTTGTCCAATATAGTATAAATCACAAGGACATTTAAGCGCATATATCACTGCTTCTGTACTACATGTAAAAGTACTACTAGTATTAAATGGAATTTTATTGATAAAATCAAATTTATGCACTATAAACTTACATGCTTTACATCTATTACATCCCAGGGTTCCAACACAGGATATATTTAAATCCATCTTCACCTCTGGGATACTAAATCTACCTTTGACAATAAAATTCTGTATATTTCTACCTCTTTTATATGAAAAAGCTAACTTACTTTTCAACCATAACATAACACCATAGCCATATTTAAAAGATGAAAGAACTAATGTTGCCTGGCCCAAAAGAGGCTCATCACTACAATTTTGGAGAGTCCTTCTGATATTTAGAAGAACTCTGAATATCAGTGGAAAGGGTTGAAGTGCACACAAGAGCATTCCCGTCTGTGGGACTGAGAAGACATCTGTCTTCCAGGCCTGAATGCTGAGTCCTGGAACAGAATTTCCTTGTCTGCTCTGACAGGAAGCAAACAGATTAACTTGAGGTACTCCCCACAGTTGGATCAATTCTTGAAAGATCTCAGGACTAAGTATCCATTTGTAGGAGTCTGTCCTGGTCCAACAATCAAGTTTTGCTCTGATGGAATGTATGAAACCTGAAGAGTCAAACTGAACTAAGTTGCTATCTCCCATGCTATCATAAGTCCGGAAAGAGAATAAGATCTGGGAGACCCTTGTTTAATCATGTAACACATCACTGTGGTATTCTATGTGTAAACTTGCAGAGATCCTGGTGACCAGTGATGATTTAAGGCTTTCAAAGCACTGATCACTGCAGACATCTAACATTTATATGCATCTGCCTACATCTCTCTAACATTTATATGCATCTGTCTGTCTACAGGATTTCACAGAACTTAAACTTTTACCCCTCTAGAACTCATTACCCATAACAGGTCTAATGCATCTCAAGTGATAGACTGGAGGTGGGGACGGGACACCTGGACTGCAAGAGATCTGCTCCACCCATCACAGAATCAATCTCCCTCCTTACAAATTCCAGAAATGGGATCTGAAAATATAAAGGGTGCAGATGCTGAGTCAAGACTGACCTGAGGTACCATTGGATTTTTTTCCTTAAGTGGAGTCTGTCCAGAAGAAGCATGAGAATCACAGATTCCATGCACCCTAAAATCCTAAGAAATTCCCTTGTATACTTCCAGGGTCTGACTGAAGAAACTTAGGAAGAAATGTTGAAACTGCCTACTCTGTTTGCTAAAGACTCTTGACAACTAGAAAAAGAGTCTGTAAAGATAAGACAATCATCCACATATGAAAAGATGTGAATGACTTGAAGTCTTAAATAAGTAATGGCCGGAGCCAGACACTTGTGAATACCATTGATACTGCATAGAATCCAAAGGATAAGGCAGAGAATGATGTAAGCCAGACACAGCAAATCTTAAAGCACCTGAACTGTATGGCATTGGGAATGTGATGAAGGCATCCTTTGAATCCAGCTTTACAATGAAAGGAGCAGAAGTAAAAGGGACTGAAGGAAAAACATTGAATTTCAGAATCTTGACAGAATGACTTAGAAAACAAAGGTCGAGCATAGGCCTCCATAATTATTTCTTCTTGGATACCAGAAAAATCCATGATTTAAAGCCTTTGCCCATCTAATATTAGCACTGGTTTTATTACTCCATGAGCAAGCATCTGATGCAAAATGGGAGGAAACAAGGAGACTTGGCTAACGGGACATGGAGGAATTCCCTGGAATAGCGGGAGGGATTCCCACTGCCAAATGTACCCCTGCAGAATTACATTTAAAACCCATTTGTCTGTCATAATGGGGTACCACAAGGGAAGACAAACCCTCAGTGATACTGAGAGGTTATCAGGGTGGAAAAGGGGGAGGGGGCTGAACAGGCAAATAACCTGGAAGATTGTCCTTCATTTTTAGAGTTTTTTTCCTTTTTTTTTTTTTGAAGCCTCCTTGCCACTGTTATTTTTAAACTCCTCTTTAACAAATCCTTGATGCTTAAACTGTTTATTGAAAAAGGAAGGTGAGGAAGAAGGGAAATGCTTTGCTTTAAAAAAAAGTAGGGTTTAAGTATCTGAATCATCAGTCCATTTTCCCCTTTCATTACATTTCTTCAAAACTTCAGCTACAGAAGGGCCACACAGAACTCCTTGTCTGAGGAAGAGTTAAAAAATTCAGTTTCAACATCTTCAGGAAAGCTATGAAAACAAGTCATGCCAATCTTTTCATTACACGTTCAGAAGTGGCAGCTCTGAAGGAAGAAATCAGAATCAGATACATCATAAACAAAATAAATAAGATCGTCATAAACATGAGAAGCAGATGTTAGTGAGGTATAAAAGGAATTTTTTTACATCGTAAGAAGAAAGGTTAACAATTAACTTTTGCATGTTTTCAGAAAGATAAAAGTAGTTTAGCATATAAGCTTCACAATTTGAAATCTTGAAATTTAAAATAGCAGAACACATTCTCCACAACTTGTCAAAAGTTTTTCCTTCTTTGTTAGATGGGAATGGAGTTAAAAATCAGTAAGCTAATAGGTAGAAGTTTTAGACAGAGAAATTATTGATGAATCTGCTTTAGGGTTGGAAAACAAATACCCTGTATAACCTGTCAGACTTCAAGGGGGCAGTAGGTTGACTGTTAGGCAAACTAAAAGCAGTGAGGGAAAATATAATTCTCTAAAGCAGGCAAAACAGGACAAACAGCTGTAGATTAAAGAGTAAAGGTTAGTATTGTAAAAACTCACCATAATGATAGATGTCCATGTCCTTCTCTTCTCTGTTGTAGTATTCCTGACTTAAGGGAGTTGCCTGCCAAGGCGACAGCCTGACATCAGCCAGTACACCAAAGTCTTTTACTAGCCAAGGTGCGCGGTATGTCTGACGTTAGCAGACAGCAAAGGTCGGCCATAAAAGAGACGTACGCACACACCACCCTCAGAATTGAAGCCCCAGATGGAGATAAAGTATAAGGAAAGAGGATCAGTGCATTCAAGAAAGGCAAGAAGTGGGGGAAAGGAGGAAGGATTGGAATACTGCAACAGAGAAGAGAAGGACATTTATCGTTATGGTAAGTTCTTACACAACTAATCTATTTATTTATTTTACATTTGTTAACCGGGTAGAGTACAGCTGGGCAAGTAGCCTGTTTTCAGTGGAGACCCGGGGAGATAAGCTCCATAACAACAGTACAAAAAGATTACAACATTTTATTAAAAGATTTACAAATATACAAAAAAGTTTGAGAGTTGCCAACAATCACAATTTACAAAAAGATGAATGTAAAACAGAAAACACTACATTTCTTAAGCCTTATTACCAACAGTAATATGAAACTCACTAGATATATAACTAAAAACCATTGTGGCATTTTCATTTGGAAGAAGTAAGACAAGAAGACAGCAGAATAGAAAACATTTGATTGAAGGCATGAGAAACTAGCCAGGAGTATTAGAAGACCATAGCCATTGTTGAGTAAGGTATTCCTTGAGGAGTCTTTTGAAGCTATGATGATCTATTTTTTTTTTAAAGATATTCTGGGGTAACAGGTTCCACTGTTTGGCTACTTTGAAGGAGAAGAGAGAGTCACCAAAGTAATTATGGGACTAAAGTTTATTGGATGATCTAAGGGCCTTGGGGTTAGTATTTAGCTGCACTAGGTTGGACAGTGGAGGGTAGTTTTCAGGTTTGGAGATAATTTAGTGGGCAGTGGTGAGCTGACTGAGTAATAACAGATTGGGAAATTCAAGCCAGTGTAATTTTTAAGAGCAAGGTAATGATGGGTCCTTTTGGGTATATTAGCAGCAAATGTTGCTATTTTGTTATAGCAGGAATCAAGTAGATGTAAATCAGACTTGTGCAGGTTAGTGAAAAGTTGAGAACAATAGAGAAGTGTAGATAGGAGGTGGGATCTGGCTGTGGCTAGTCTGGCATTTTGAGTAAGGTAAGGTTTGGCCCTATATAGAGCACAGAGTTTGATGTGAACTTTCTTTATTGTGAATGATGTGTGTTTATTGAATGCTAGGTTATCGTCTATTGTGACACCAAGTAGTTTTGTTTGGTTAACTGGTTCTATTATAGTGCCATTAGTGGAGTAGATGGAGAGAGGAGGTGGTTTGGCTTTGGATTTCCTGTTAGAGAAGATCATTAATTATGTTTTGTTTTGGTTTAGGATGAGTTGAAGTTCATTTAGGTAATTTTCAATATCTAGAAATGACTTTTGCAATTTATCTTGGAGTTCTTGGGGTGTGGGAGCAGAGCAAATAAGAGTAGCATCGTCTCCATAGTGAATAATAGAAGTAGATTTAGTGGCAGTGCTTAGACTATTTGTGAATATAATATAAAAAGGAGGGGGCCAAGGATGGAACCCTGAGGAACCCCAACAGAGACTGGGAGGAGTGTGGAGAGTTTAACAAGAACTAATAGGCTAGGTAACATTAAAAGCCACACAGAAGGGATAGAGAACAAATGGATTCTTAGGCTACAAGCCCATTTTTATGGGCTCAATGATAAGATATCCCTCAAACCCTTTCTAGCCAGTAGACCCTTGAACCACTGAATTCTACACATTTATATTATGTATTCAATATACATGTTTTTAATATATGTTTTAATATATGTTTTAACATATGTGTTTTTAACTCATGAGTCTATTTATGTGTGTTTTCACAAGTTTACTATATGTGCTTTCATAAGCTTTGTAGAATTTAGTAAGACATTTATACTCAGACTTGTTTGAATTTGTAAGCATCATTAACTACATCAATTACACCTTGTGGTCTTTAATCAATTAAGGTGCAATGTACTATGGTATATAAAGGGATGCATTATTCATACATCTTTAAAGGTCTGAAGAAGCGTTACACCAAAGCGCTTTACCTGTCTATCTTTATACCTGTTTGTCTTAATAAAGGACAGTCTGTGGAAGATTTGGTGAGATTTATTTGCAGCCTGGTGCACTCCTCACTTTTGGACTACATATTTGTGAATATAATATAAAAAGGAGGGGGCCAAGGATGGAACCCTGAGGAACCCCAACAGAGACTGGGAGGAGTGTGGAGAGTTTACTATCCTATTTAGTTGCCTGTTGCCGATTAGTAAGGTAGCTAAAGAACCAGTTTAGAGCTATAGAGTTGAGGTTAGAGTGTTGAGTAGTAGTTGGTGGGGTACCATATCAAAAGCTTTGGACATATCAAGGAATACAGTAGAAACTAGTTATCCACTGTTTTTGAGGAGATTGATGTAGTTAGTGAAACTTATGAGGGCTGTGGAGGTACTGTGTTTTGGACGGAAGCCGTGCTGTGAACTAGATAAGAGGTTATTTGTAGTGAGGTGGTATAGGAACTGCTTATAGATACATTTCTCTAAGATTTTGGCTAGGGGTGAGAGAATGGCAATGGGCCGATACTTAGAGAGATCTTTAGATGGGCCTCTGTTGTGGAGGATGAGATGGGATATTTTCCATAGTATGGGGGCATACTGTTCTGTGATGGAACGGTTGATTAGGACAGATACAGGATAGGTGATGGAGCTTGCAGCAGCTTTTAAGAAGTCATTAGGGAGTTGGTCAGCTGCTAGACAGGTAGGTTTTAGTTTTGATAAGAGTTTTTTGATATAAGAGGTTTGTATGGGTTTAAAAGAGAAGTAGCTGGGTTTAGCGTTAGTAGAGGTAGGCACTGTAAGAGGGTAATCTATGTCCTTCTATTCTTCTTATGCAGTATTCCTGACTTGAGGGAGATTACAAAAGCTCATGAGGAAAGAGTGGAGGAAGTAGCAGAGGAATTGTCAAGGAAGCCATGGAGAATAGCGGTGGAAAACCATGCCCTGGATCTAAAGATGGAGTCCAGTTTATAGTGTTTGGTGAAGGTGTGGACAGAAGTCCATGTAGTGGCTTCTAGGATAAAGTTGGTATTTAATCCCCTGAGGAAGGCTCCTGAAGAAGATACTGCCCTGGTAGAGTGAGCTTGACTGAGCCAGGGAGAACCTTACCATGATGGGCGTAGCAAAAGGCAATAGATTTGGATATCCAGTTAGAGATGGTCTGTTTAGACACAGGCAATCCCAGAGCCACAAATAAAGAAGTTATTTATTCACTATAAAGTTCCATGTGTGTTGTCCATCTATCCTTCATTCTTTGCAGGTTGGGTTCGGATCCAACTTGGCCTTATAAAAACCTGAGGTCTTCCACTGGCTTGTGGTTAAAACCCTATCCCATCATGCACTAGGAGAGCTCCCCAGATCTTGTCTGCAGATAAAAGAGAATACTAAAAAAGGGTCGCTTGATACCTAATAGAGCAATCAAGAAGGTCAGAGAACATTAACAGCTAATTACATCAACTCGGTCTTCAAGGAGGTAAGGGCGGGGGGTAGGAGGGTGGGATGTAAAAATGAAGGTGAGATGGACAACACACACAGAATGTTATGGTGAGCACATAACTTCTTTATGTGATGTTGTCCTATCTCACCTTCGTTCTTAGCAGGTTGGGGACAGCGTCCCTAGCACCATCTTTCTTGGGTGGCTCAAGGGAGAATATTCTTCAGAACTGTGGAACCAAAAGAGGCCCTGTTCCTGAGGCCAAATCGACAAATGAGTGATAAAGGTATGTGGCCTTGCCCATGTTGCTGCAGCACAAATGGTATCAATAGGTAGTCTAGCCCGAAAGGCAAAAGAAGTTGCAATGGTTCTTGTAGAATGACCTTTAACTTTATGGGACAAATCTTTATTTTGAGATTTATAAATAAGAAGTTATGTACTCACCATAACGTTCCATCTGAGTAGGTAAACTTCATTTGTCAGCAACCTATGGGAATCGGATCCGACTTCGGATATGTGCCGGCAGTTTTCAACAGCTTAGATCCGAGCTCCAAGCTCCTCCCCTACCCATAATCCCCTGCCAACCCTGACTGACCTCAGATCGAGTTTGCCCAAAAGCAGATACTGCTTGAAGATAATTACTCTCAAATATAAAATAGGTAACACACCGTGTAAACCTGAGTATGAAAAAACATCCGAAGGTGAGGGGGCAGGAGGGAGGGACGATTGCTGACAAATGAAGTTTACCTACTCAGATGGAACGTTATGGTGAGTACATAACTTCTTAATCTGAAGTAGTTAACTTCATTTGTGCAGCAACCTATGGGACAGAGTCCCCAGCTACCTGAACCTTGGGCGGCATTCATGGAAGGATGTTCCAGAGCACTGCAGAGCCAAAGGATGCTCTCCCTCTGGAGATAATGTCCAATTTATAGTGATTGATAAAGGTATGAGATGAGGCCCAAGTGGCTGCCGAGCAAATATCATCCAAAGAGACTCTAGCTCTAAAGGCTGCAGAGGTAGACATAGATCGAGTAGAGTGGGCATGGACTCCCTGAGGTGCGGGCCTGCCAGAACTTTCATATGCTAAAAGGATACATTGAAATCCATCTAGACAGCGTGACTTTAGACACAGATTTACCCAAGTTAAATTTGGCAAAGGAGACGAACAACTGATTGCATATGACCAGATGTCTTGTGGATGTAGAAGCAAAGTTGTCTATGCACATCCAGTGAGTGTAATTTGTATTCCCCTTTGTTTTGGAAATTAGGAAAAAAGACTGGTAGGTTAATGGACTGATTAATATTCGACTCAGACCCAATCTTGGGAAGAAAAGAGGGATTGGTCCTGAGGTACACTCTATCCTTGTGAAAAGTCAAGTATGGGGGTTTTACACAGAGGGCTTGTAGTTCAGAGACCCTTCGAGCCGAGGTGATAGCAACAAGAAACGCCGTTTTCCATGACAAGAATTTAAGATCTACTGAAGCTGCAGGCTCAAACGGGGGAGCTGTCAAGGCCTGAAACACCAGTGTTAAATCCCAAGGAGGGACTACATCCTTCACTGGAGGTCTGAGCAGAAAGGTGCCCTTCAGAAAGGTCTTACACAATTTCGTGGTGATCAAAGGGCCGAGTTCATTTCCCACGTGATAATGAGAGATAGCTGCTAGTTGAACCTTGACTGTGGAGGAGTTAGCCCCCTGATGAAACAGCCCTGACAGGAAGTCTAGTACAGCGGGCAAAGGAGCTGTGAAAGGATCCAAATTTCGACGTTCCGCCCAAATGGAAAAACACTTCCATTTGCTACTATAGATCTTTCTAGTAGAAGGCTTTTACACTGCTACTAGGATAGCTTTAACAGGGGAAGAGATACCGGGAGTCCTAGCTACTAGTGGAACTGGAGCAGCCAAGCTGTGAGCTTGAGATTGTCCAGGTTCGGGACTGGGAGATCTAGGAGGTGGGATATTAGATCTGGAAGGGGATCCAGAATCCAAGGAGAATTCACCAGATGAGACCAAAGGTAAGGGAACCAGGCTTGACGAGGCCAGAATGGGGCAATGAGGATTATCCTGCTACCCAACCGACTGGCTTTCTGCAGAAACTTTAGCATCAGAGGAAGAGGAGGGTAAGCATAAAGTAGACCGGGAGGTCAAGCATGCACCAGAGCATCTCTCGGGGATTCCCCGGGGGGGGGGGAATGAGAGCGAAGTAGTCGTAACATTTTGTGTTCGAGGGAGAGGCAAAGAGATTGCAACAGGGTTGACCCCATTCGGCGAAAATCCGATTTGCTACCTCGAGATTCAGAGACCACTCGTAAGGTAACAGGATGGTGCGACTTAGTCTGTCCGCTAGGATGTTGGACCGCCCCGGAATGTGCATTGCTATGAGAAAACGGTTGGTGGAGATCGCCCATTCCCACACCCTCATGGCCTCCCGACAGAGAGGGTAAGACCTGGTTCCCCCTTGTTTGTTGATATACCAGACAACAGACATGTTGTCCGTCTGAATCGCAATCGTTCCTACAAGAAGAAGGTCCTGAAGTGCTTGCAACGCCAACAGCACTGCCCCAATCTCTAGGTCACTGATATGCAATGAAGTCTCTGTGAGGTCCTACGTGCCTTGGACTGTCCTGCCTGAACAATGCCCCCCCACCCGAGGCGGGAGGCGTCTGTGGTCACCGTGCCTAGGGGAGGGACCATAGAAAAGGGGCGTCCTTCCTGAAGGTCCGGAGATTGGAGCCACCATAAGAGGGCCCTCTTGCAAGCCCTGCTGAGGGGAATGGGATGGCTGAGAGGATATTGAAGAAAGGACCACTGGACTTGGAGGGTCCATTGTAAGACCCTCATGTTCAAACGCGCCATTGGCAATAGATTGATTGCCACCGCCATTGAACCTAGAGCCCTCAGGACCAATTCCGCTGGGGGAGTTGGGGATTGTATAATGGCCCGCACAAGTAGCCTCAGGATTCGTAGCCGGTCCGTGGTCAAAAAGGCTAGGAGCTTGTTTGTGTTTAATCTGGCCCCTATGAAGTCTATGGTCTGAGACGGGGCAAGAGACGACTTCTTTATGTTGATAGTGATCCCCAGCTGGGGAGGTAGACGAAGAAAGTAGTTTCTGGCTGCGCAGAGTAGATGCCCTGTCGGGGCGGTCAGGAGCCAGTCGTCCAGGTATGGGAAAACCTGAATTCCCTGGAGCCTCAGATGGGCCGCTAACACTTTGGTGAACACCCTGGGGGCTGTGGTGAGACCAAAGGGGAGGACACTGAATTGGTAATGACTGGCTCCTAGCCGGAAACGGAGGAACCTTCTGGATCGCCTGTCCATCAGAATGTGGTAGTACGCATCCTTGAGGTCTATAGAGCACATCCAGTCGTTCTTCCGCAAGAGGGGGAGAATGGATTGAAGGGTGACCATGCGGAATTTCTCTTTGTTTACTGACAGGTTCAGGGGGGAGAGGTCGAGGACTGGTCTTAAGTCCCCCATCTTTTTTGGCACCAAGAAGAACCTGGAGTAAAAACCCGACCCGCATTGGTCTGGGGGTACGTGTTGGATGGTTCTTTTTTCCAGCAACTGTTGGATTTCCGTTGCTGCGGCCTCCCTCTGATCTGGTGGGACATCGGGGAGGTATCTGGGGCTGCGTGAGTAAAGAGAGAAGGGGATCGGATATCCTCTGGATATGATGCAAAGCACCCAGCGGTCTGTTGTGATGGACTCCCAAGCTGCTAGGTGCTTCGAGAAACGCCCCCCCGACTGCCTCCAGAGTGGAACAGTCGGGCAACCCCTCAGGGGTGTTGCGTGGGTTGGTCCAAGAAAGGTTTTCTGGATCCAAAGTTCCTCGGGCCCCCTCTGCCTCTAGGGTGGCGTCCACCCTGCCCTCCTCTGCCACGGAAGGGCTGGGAGTCCGGAGCGGGACGGGACTGTTGCGACTTCCGGAACCACATCTTCTTCTGTCCCTTTTGGTTCTTGGAGTAGGACCTCTGGGGAGCAGAGAAGCAGACTCCGATGGCAGACAACGTCTTCCCATCCTTCTCGCTCTGGACCAAAGTATCGCGAACGGTTTTGCCAAAAAGGGCAGAACCATCGAAAGGGGCATTAGTGAAAAACGCCTTGAAGGGTTCCGCGAAATCACAGTGACAGAGCCAGGCCTGACGCCTCATGACGAGGCCTGCTCCGCTGGCTCTAGCGGCTCCTTCCGTGGCATGGGACAGTAGCCGCATAGAGGTGTTTGATATAGATCGGAGAGTGGCCATCCAGGTGGAGTGCAACTGTTTGTCCTCCGCCGACATGGACTCGGGGGAGGGGGGGGCGACGCAGCGTACTCTTTGATAAGGTCCCGCTGCAGTCGAAGAACATGTGCCATGTAGTTCAGCGACCTCACAGAGAAGGTAGCCGATCTAAAAACCCGCTTCCCCAAACGGTCCATCGACCGAGACTCCTTGCTCGGGGGGTGGACCGAGTGACTCTCCTGAGCTAGTTCCCTCTTGGTGGCCGCCACCACCAACATGGCATCTACGGGGGACCCTTAATCCAATGGGACTTGTCAGAGGGGGGGCTAAGAATTTTATCCGGGCGCTTGGGGACTGGCTCCACAGTGTCCGGCTCATTCCATGCCCTGGTAGTAATCAAATCTACCAGGGGGTCGGCCAGAGGGGACACTCAAGAGGTAGACGGGCCTGCTTCAAACGCCTCCAGGAACACGGATTCGTCTGAGGTAGGCTTTGGGGCAGACCACCCCCCCCCTTATCCTGAGCATCTCCATGATGTCACCAAAAGAGACATCTTCGGGGGGTGATCTTGGGGAGCCTTCCCCTTCCTCCAAATCCGTGTCCTTAGTCAAGGACTCGGGGGAGTCCAGGTACCTCCTCTTGCACTTTCGCTTGTGAGGAACCTCCTCGGGGGGGCTGTCCGAGGAGGCCTCACCAGCAACGTCTTGTTTCAAAGGAATGACCTGGGACGTCAAAGCAGGCTGTCCCTGGGGCTGGGTGATGGAAGTTGGGCCCAACAGAGAGGGAGTGCAGGGTGGAGCCGTGGCAAGGGCCGGGGGCCTGGAATCTCTCGACAGAGCCCTCTCCACCACGTCGAACGCCGAGGGAGAGCTGCTCACTCTAGGATCCGAAAGCAGACCCTCACTCGGATCCGACGGACGGATCGGGGCCGGTGCTGAAGCGATCGGATCCGAGGGACCAGCATGCTCCGACCTGGATGGAGCCGAAGGCATACTGATACCCCCGGATCCAAAGCTCAGCCCTCGGCTCCGAGAGCTCGGATCCGACGAAAATGGACCTGACAGACTCGAGGGGAAATGACGGCGCCGAAGTACCCGAGACTATCGGCGCCAACACACCCCCAGCTCCAAGGCTGCCCGGCTCCGAAGACTCCGAGCCCGGGAAACGGGATGGAGAAGGAGCTATCGGGGCAAAGAAGGGGGTCGAGCTCCCCCCCCCCTGGAGGGGGGGAGGCAGGAGCACTCCCACCTGCATTTGGGTCTGGAGCAATCTTCTCATCATCCGGTCCAAATCTGCATCCGTGAGGCTTTGGGTCGATCTCGATGAGGCCACCGAAGCGGGACGGGAGTGCCGCCTCGATGACCTCGAGGGAGATCGGGTCTCCTCCTTCTCAGGACCCGGTGAAAAGCAAGGAGACCGGATCCGAGAAGGAGGAGACCCAGAAGCCCTGGAGGGAGAAGAACTCTTAGCCGGGGGGGGGGGGCCGAAGCAGAGGCCTCAGCCTGCCACTTGTGGTGTTTCTCCCTCCTTTTCTCTTTCCTAGCCTCCCTCTCGTCCGGGCCTAATGCGGGAGGTTGAGTGGCGGCCGGGGAGAGGGAAGCAGGGGTGGCAGCCGCCGCAGCGGGAGCCATAGAAGGACCGGAGGTAGAAGCCGAATCCGGGGGCAGAAGACCCGCCAGAATCAGCTTAGACCTCCGGTCCTTAAGTGCGCTGGGGTTGAACACCGCACAAATGGAACACCCAGAAGAGAGGCGCTCAACCCCAAGGCACAGCACGCACCGAGTGTGGCCATCCGCCGGGGACAGCTTATGGCCACACTTGGTGCACTTAGAAAAAAAAGGCTTTGGGGCCTCAGACATTTTAATTAAAGGAGGAAAGCCACACACGTTAAACCACGAGGGAAGGGGGAGGCTAATTACAAAAAAAAATAAAGTTAAGCTAGGGAAGATTTAAGTCAAAAAGGGACCTGAAAGCACTCACAACTAAGTAGGGTAGAAAAGAGAAAGAAAAAGTTACATTTTTCTCACAAAACCTCTAAACACCTGGAACTCAAGATCGAGCTGCTGTTGGTTAAACTGCGGCAAATTAGATCTGAGGTCAGTCAGGGTTGGCAGGGGATTATGGGTAGGGGGAGGAGCTTGGAGCTTGGATCTAAGCTGTTGAAAACTGCCGGTTCGGATCCGAAGTCAGATCCGATTCCCATAGGTTGCTGCACAAATGAAGTTAACTACTTCAGATCGAAGGTTATACAATCTGAGAGACATTTTGAAAGTGTCACTTTAGAAAGTGGAGCACCTTTCCTTGAATCCGAAAAGGATACAAATAATTGGTCATATTTTCTGAAGTCCTTAGTCCTATGTAAGCAGAAGCATAATTGCCTATGTACATCAAATTGGTGCAACATATATTCATACTTATCCTCATAGCTGGGGAAAAAACTGGTATTTCTATGGACTGGTTCAAATTAGATTCTGAACATACTTTGGGTAGAAAGGAAGGGTTTTGTTCATAAGGATACTCTTTCTCTGTGGAAAAGCATGTAGGGGGCTTTATTGAAAAGGCTTGCTGCTCTGACACTCTTCTGGCAGAAGTAATAGCTATCAAAAGAATTGTTTTACAAGTCAGATATTTGAGACTGCAGGATGATGCAGGCTTGAATGGGGGAAAAATCAGATGGGATAAGACAAAATTCAAGTCCCATGGTGCTGGAGGGTCTCTGATAGGAGGTCTTAATAAAAAAGTACCTTTCAGAAAGGCTCTGCATAGTCTGTGGGACATCACATTGAGGCTTGATTCACCTAAATGGAAATTAGATGTCACTACTAACTGAACTCGAATCGCAGCTGCAGCTGTGCCTTCATTGAATAGTTCTACTAATAATTGTAGAATGGAAGCTACTGGGGCAAAAAAGGGTCAATGTGATTAGAGCCCATAAGGAAAATCTTTTCCATATGCTTCTATAAATCATTCTCATTGAAGCCTTATGAAATGAAATCAGGATAGGTTTCACTGAAGGAGAAGGGTTGGGGAAACTGGCTATGGTTGGAATCGGAGCAGCCAAGTTGTCAATTTGAGCGTTTGACGGGAGGGTTGGAGTGTCCCTGATGTATGAGTCAGGAGGTCCGGAACTGGGTCCAGAATCCAAGGCTCCGCCTGGAGATGAGGCCACAGGAAGGGGAACCAGATTTGACGAGGCCAGTATGGGGTGATGAGTATCAAGTTCCTTCCCAAGTAAATGGCTTTCTGAAGAACTTTGGGTATCAATGAAAAGGGAGGAAAAGTGTAGAGAAGACCTGACGGCCAATCGTGAACAAGTGCATCCCTTGGTGACTCTCCCGGAGGGGAGACCAGGGCAATGTAACTGATGCATTTGGTGTTTATGGATGTGGCACAAAAGGTTGCATCAAGGCTGCCCCAATTTGTGGAAAACCTTTTCCACCACTCTATCTTTTAGGGACCACTCGTGAGGCATCAGAATCCCTCTGCTGAGTCTGTCTGCAATCATGCTGGATTTCCCGGGGACGTGCTTTGCTATCAGAAAGCATTGGAAGGAGATCTCCCAGTGCCATACTCTTGGGGCCTCTTGACAAAGGGGGTAAGATCTGGTTCCTCCTTGTTTGTTTATATACCATACAACTGACATGTTGTTTGTCTGTATTGAATAGTCCCCAGCAGAAGAGAGTCCTGGAATGCTTGCAACGCTAAAAGTATGGCTCTCATCTCTAAGACAGTGATGTGCAAGTGGGCCTCGTGATCCTGCCAAGTGCCTTGGATGGTTTTTCCCAGATAATGGCACTCCCATCTGGAAAGCATCCGTGGTCAATGTGGCAAATGACTGAGGAAGTACAAAAGGGTCGACCTAACATCTCAGGTGGAATCTAGCCACCAGCAAAGATCTTTTTTGCAAGATTCCGTTAGCAATATCTTGTGGGAGATGGGCAGTTTTTCCATCGACCACTGAGTGGAAAGCAGCCAATGGAGATTTCTGATGTGCAGACATGTTAAGGGGATCAAGGTTATTGCTGCTGCCATTGTCCCCAAGACTCTTAGAACTGTCTTTGCTTGTCCTTTTTTTTTGGGAAGGAAATTCAAGACCTGACATTGAAGAACTCTTATCCTTTCTGGAGGAGGTTTGGCCATTAGTTTTGTTTTATCTAGTTCTGCTCCTATAAAAACGATACAGTGAGATGACAGAAAGGCATATTTTTTGTAGTTTATTGTGATCCCTAAGTGACAGCAGAGCTGCAAGGTGGTGTCTCTTGCTTGCGTTAGCAGATGGGTAGGTGGTGGAGGTTAGGAGCCAGTCGTCTAGGTATGGAAACACTCGGAATCCTAGGCGTCTCAAGTGAGCAGCAACTACTGCCATCCACTTGGTGAACACCCTGGGGGATGCAGTGAGGCCAAAGTGCAGAGCTCGAAACTGGTAGTAGCTGGCTCCCAGCTGAAAGTGCAGGTATCGCCTGGATCCCCTGTCCATTTTTATATGGTAGTACGCATCCTGGAGGTCTATTGAGCATATCCGATTGTCTTGTCCTAGAAACGGGAGTATTACTGCAGAGTCACCATCCGGAACTTTAATTTGTTTAGGTTGCTGAGATCCAGAACTGGTCTCCAGTCCCCTGTTTTTTTTGGAAGTAAAAAGAACCTTGAGTAAATTCTGAACCTATTTGGTCTGCGGTGACTGTTTGGACTTTTGTCTAGCAACTTTTAAATTTCTAGAATTGCCTGTTCCCTTTGATTGGGTGGAACGTCCGGAATCTTTTTTATGATTGGGGGGTGGGTGGGTAAGGCGTAACCTCTAGATATGATGCTTTGTATCCGCTTTTCTTTTGTTATTGTCTGCCAGGTTTTTGGGTATAAAGATAAGTGGACCCCGACTGCCTCCAGAGATGGAGAGGCAGGCCTCCATTCAGGAGCGCTGAAAGGGCTTACCAAAGGAGGATTCCCGGTCACCCCGATTCTGTGGACCCCCTCTGCCATGTGGTCAGCGCCTTCCATTTCCAGTTCCTCCTCTACCTCAGGGGGAAGAATCACTGTGCGTGTCCTGGAAAGCTCTCTGGAATTTTCGAAACCACATTTTCCCACTACCTTTCTGACCTTTGGGGTAAGGTCTAGAAGGTAGGGAAAAACGGATTCCTATGGCAGAGACAGTCTTTCCCTCTTGTTCACACCTGGTTAGTGTCTCCTTGATTTTAGGCCCGAACAGGGATGAGCCATCAAACAGGGTATTCACAAAGGAAGATTTAAAGAGCTCCGCAAAGGCAAATAAGTGCATCCAGGAATGTCTCCTTAGGGAAACTTCTGAACCTGTTGCTCTGCTCGCTGCATAAGAAATCAGTCTCGTGGAGGAGTTGACCACTGAATTTAAGGTAGAGAGCTGAGAGCAAACTTTCTTTGACATCCTTTCAGCTACTGAACCTTGGATGGTATCTTCTAGCTCTTTCAGGAGATCTCTCTGTAATCTGGTGAAATGAGTCAAGTAATTCAGTGACCTAACAGCAAATGTCGCTGAAGAAAAAATGCGCTTTCCATATCTGTCCATCGTGCAAGACTCCCTGCTCAGTGGATAGACAGAAGACATCTCTAAGAGTTCCTTCTTGGTGGATGCCGCCACCACCACCACCATAGCATCTACTGGGACTCCCTTAGTCAGAAAATTTTTGTCCGACAGAGATGTAATAAACTTGTTTGGCCTCCGAGGAACTGGTTCCACACAATCTGGAGACTCCCACGCCTTTCGAGAAACTAAATCCATGAGTTCGTCGAAAGGCGAAGACACCCAAGTGGAGGAAGGGTGACACCCAAAAGCCTTCAGGTAGACAGACTCCTCTGCTGAAGGGTTGGTGGACTTCTAGCCATCTCTCTGTTTAAGTATTTCCAAGATATCTCCAAAGGAGACATCATCAGAAGGTGACCGTGGGGACCCTTCGGCTTCATTGATGTCCGTATCCGCAGTGACGTACTCCTCTGGGGAGTCTAAATGCTTCCTCTTGCATAACCTCTTCCGAGGAACCTCTTCGGAAGGGTACTGCGGAGAGGTTTCAGAAGAGAGGGGGCACCCGGTGGGGCATCCTGAGGCTTAGAATCTCCACGTCCCTGTGGATACAAGGGTATAGAGACAGAAATCAGTGCCTTTGGGGGGAAGGATGTGCAGATCTGACAGCGGAGCTGTCTGTGGAGACAGCACTGTCCTCATCACTTGGAAAGCCCCCCCCCCGATCTTAGGAAACTCCCAGCTCCGAAGATCCGGAGGGAATTCCCGGAACCAAGGGGCATGGCTCCGAGGTTGAGGTAGGAGCTGAGCTCACCCGAGCCGATGCCCCAAGAGGCAAGTTCGGAAATGATGACTGTCCGATCCAAGTCCCCTCTCTGGACCAGACTGCAGAGCGTCGGCTTCTAGACTTGAGTACTGATGGAACTGAGGATGTCAGAGCAATATTCGGATCCGAAGATTCTGTGACAGGTCTTGATTCCGACAGTTCCACTACATTCAGTTCCGGACATTCTGGCTCCGAGGTCCGAGATCGGATGGGAGGAGGAGTCGATGTCGATAGGGTGAACTTGGTTGATCCCGAAGCACTCCGGGTTGGATCCGATGACAGTTTGGCGAGTGCCGGTGTCCTTAACAGCCTCTGCACCACACGATCCACATTGCTGTCGGACAGGCTTCTGGAAGATAAAAGTTGAGGGGCCAGGAGATTTGGAGGGCTGAAGCAATGGAGACCTGAGAAGAGTGGGGGATACTGGCTCCAATTCAGGGGGACCGGCTCCGCAAATGAAAATCTACAAAATTCCACCGGCAAGGAAAATGAAGGAGCAGAGGTAGTAGGCCTCTCAGACCCAAGTTGAAACTTTTGGTACTTTTTTGGACGGATGCGACAGAGCACTTGAAGATGAAGACCTTTCCCCAATTTGTCTGACTTTGAAGAAGGGGGTTGGCTACACTTAGAAGAACCCGAGCTTCTTGGATCGCTTCAGAGAAGGGGGTTTTCAACAGGCCTCTTAGAATCAGTTTATTTTTTCTTTCTAATAACGTCCTGTGACTAAACGGGTGACAGATGGCACAGAACTCTTGGAGATGAACTGCTCCTAGACAGTATACACAAATGGCATGCCTATCAGTAATGCCCATTTTTTCGTCCATATTTGACGCATTTTTTAAACTCAGAGGGTTTAGCATACCTGGAATCCTTAGAAGACATTGTACCAGTCAGCAACAATAATGGAAAAAACTAACAACTAGACTATATATGTATATATACTACTATTTTTTTTTTTTACTTATATTTTTAAAACAACAATAATAGCAATAACAAGAACTTAAATGAGGTCCAATAGAAAAGGAAAAGTCCTCTAATTTAATCGGGCTAAGACAGCTCTCAAACTTAAATGAACCAACCTTGAGAAATCAATAGGAGAGAAGAAGAAAGTAAAGGGAAAGCCCTCTAACTAAAATGGGCTTTTAAAATTAAGTTTAAAGCCGGGATAGGGAGAAAAGGCCACACGGAGAAAATGACTGCCAACAGCAGTTAAATCCTCAGGAAGAATAAATTCACTTTAGGAATTACTAAGCAGAAAAAAATAGCCAGAAATAACTAACAATTTTTCTCAAGTATATAAAGAAAAAAATCTACTTAGCCAGAGCCAGTAGGAAGAGCATTCAATCTTGTTTAGCGGCAAACGAGATCTGGGGAGCTCTCCTAGTGCATGATGGGATATGGTTTTAGCCACGAACTAGTGGAAGATGTCGAGCTTTTGTATAAGGCAGAGTCGGATCTGAGGACTGGAGCCGAACCCAACCTGCTAAGAATGAAGGTGAGAAAGGACAACATCACATAATTGGTTTGTTTTCCTGAAGGATTTAGTCTTATGTAAGTAGAATCTGAGCTGTCTGTGTACATCCAGAGTGTGCAGGATCCTCTCACTGTTGTTCTGGGAAGAGGAAAAAAAAGTTGGTAGGTGAATTGCCTGGTTTAGAGACAATTCATTGACACCCTTTGGCATGAATGAGGGACTGGTCCACAGAGACAATCTGTCTTTACGGAAAGACAAGAAGGGGGAAAAAGCTATAAGGGTTTGTAACCCTGAGACCCGCCTGGCAGAGGTAATGGCCACCAGGAGGATAGTTTTCCAAGTGCAGTATTTGAATGAGCTAGAGGAAGCAGGTTCAAATGATGCTTGAATTCATTTCTCTAGTACAAAGTTGAGGTCCCAAGGTGGAGCCACCAGTCTCCTGGGTGGTCTGATATGAAGGATGCCTTTGAGGAATTGTTTAGCTTCAAATCTGGAAGCTAACAGAGGATTTAGTGGTAAACAAGCAGAAATAGCTGCCAAACAACCTTTGATTGAAGAGTATGTTAGTCCTGCATTAAGCAATTCACACAGATAGAAAGGAACCAAAGGCGGGAGCACCTTCAATGGGTCCTGGTTCTTAGTATGACACCAAACAGAGACCCTCTTCCATTTGGATAGTAAGATTTTCTAGTAGTATGTTTCCTGGCCTCCTGCAGTACTTGAAGCACAATCTCAGAGTAAAGAAGTCTGAATGGTATTAGGGCTCTATCACCCACAGTGTTAACTGGAGGGTTTCCAGATGTGGGTGAAGGAGTGAGCCCTTGTTATGTGTTAACAGGTCCACTCAGTGGGGTAACTTCTGGGGATTGCCCTTGGCTAGCTGAAAGAGAAGGGGGAACCAATGCTGTCTTGGACAATAGGGAGTCACCAGCAAGATTTTTGGCTTTGCCAGTTGGACTTTCAACAGGACTTTGTGGGTGAGTGGAAGAGGAAGGAATGTATATAGGAGTTTCCTCTTCCATGGTATTGAAAGTGTGTCCACTCTCCATGCCTGAGGATGGTATTCTCTGGCACAAAACCGAAGAAGCTGTTTGTTCATGGGGGAGTGGAATACCCCACTGGTGGACAATGTCTAAGAACACATACCTGTAAAGCATCCATTCGTGGGATTGTGTCCTGGATTTGCTTAGGGTGTCCGCCACTGTATTCTAGCTGGAGGGGATGTACACAGCTTGGAGAAATACATTTAGATGACTAGCTAGACCTCATACCTACATGGCTAGTCTGCACAGGAGATCGGATCTGGTACCTCCCTGCTTGTTTATGTACCACAAGACTGTCATGTTATCACTGTGTACATGTAACCTCCCTGCTCTGATCAGTGATTTGAAGGTATGGAGGGCTAGAATTAGTGCCCTTATTTCTCTCACATTTATGTGTTCCTTTATTTGGGAGGGAGACCACTGTCCTTGAGCCGTGTGGAGGTCTAAGGCCATCCCCCAGCCCATATCCGAAGCATCCGTAAATAAGGTCTGAGTAGGTGGCAAAGAGTGAATGGGAAAGCCTGGGTTTAGAGACAGCTGTGAGATCAACCACTGGAGCTCCTGCTTTAGATATGGGAGGAGCAGAATCAGGTGTTCTAGATGGTGAGCATGCTGAGACCATACTGATTTGAGGAGCCATTAAAGTTTGCTCATGTGAAGCCTTGCCAGAGGAAGCACTGTGATGGTGGAAGCCATTAGGACCAAGAGCCTGAGGAAATGGCAGAAATCTGCTTTAGGTGGAGTGTCTCTGCAAAGATTAGTGAGATCTACAGAGCCTTGGGAGGTGGGAGACACTCTAGCATTCTCAGGGTTTGGAATCTGCATCCCAGAAATATGACATCTTGGGCTGAGTCCAGGGATGATTTCTTGAAGTTGAGGGCAAATCCCAGGCTTTAAAGAATGGCAATTGCTATTTGGGGGGATTTGTTCAATTCTGCTTGAGAAGTGGCTTGGATTAAGAAGTCATCCGGGTATGGGTAAATTAAGATCCCTTGGAGCCTGCAGAAGGCTACTACTGGGGCTAGACATTTTGTTAAGACTCTCTGATCTGTAGAGAGTCGCAAAGGTAAAGCAGAGAACTGATAGTGCGAGGATCCCACAGAAAATCGTAGGAATCTCCTGTATCTGTGATGAACTGGGATATGGAGGTAAGCATCCTTGATATCTACTGAAGCTAGAAATGCCTGAGGAAGGACAGGAGGAAACAATGTTTGTAGGGTTAACATTTTGAAAGAGGGGACTGTGAGGAAATCATTGAGGTAGGAGAGATCTTGGATTGGTCTCAAGGTTCCTTCCTTCCTGGGAACTAGGGAAAGACAGGAGTAAAAGCCCATTCCCTCTTTCCCACAGGGAACAGGTTCTATGTACCCTGTTGTAGGAGTTGTAGTAGAACTGGTGGGAAAAGGGGGAGCTGATCTTTTGGTTGTAGGGGAATTTCCCTGAAGGTAGGCACTTTATGCCAAACCATGAAGTAACCCCTTTTATGATACTTAACACCCAAGAGTCCTGAATGATGAATTCCCAGGAAGGAAGGGAGAGGGAAAAGTATTGGGACATGGGAATTAGGTTGTTGCAAGAGTCATGAAGATGAGCCCATTCGATCAGGAAAGGGATGCTTGGTTATATGAGGGACAGAAGCAGAAGAGGGGGGAAACTGCTGGGTCTTCTTTGCCCACTTTTGGGGTCTAGATTGAGATGCTCTGGCATGCCTGTGTACGAATGTTTGTTTCACAGGATAATTCTAGTGAAATAAAGGCACAGGGGATACCAAAATGTGATTCAGATCCTGAAGCTCTTTGCTTTTTTCATGCATAGATTTGAATAGCTCTACGGAAGGTTTCCCAAACAGGGCAATATAATCCAGGGAGACATCCATCAGTTTTGCCTTGATATCCTCAAGTAGAGGCAGAAGCCTTAGTCAGGCAAATCTTCTAAGGGCAGAAGAGGAAGCGCAGCCCTATAGGAAGCTTCTACTGCATCATAGGTGCACTTGATAGAATATCTGGCTACCTGAGAGGAGGTGGCAAGGAGAGAGGATGCCAGGGCCTTAATGAAGAATAAGGCATATCTTATACCAATTTTGAGACCTGGGAAAGGAGTTCCAAGTTGTACTTGGTCATGTGGTCTGATAATTTAAAGCTCTGAAGGCCAGTGCAGCAGACGTATAGATTTTCTTTCCCAGTCTCTCAGTCTGCTGTCTTTATCTGAGGGTAGCAGAGAAGAGGAAGGAATGGACATGGAGGCCTTATCAGAGGCAACAGAAATAACTGAAGGATCTGCAGCAGGTGCCTTAAAAAGGGATTGGCAGTCCTTGGGTACTTTGTAGTACCTATCAGTTTTTTTTAGGAGCTGGAGGCTGTGAGTGTGGGTTGGTGGTAGTGGATGCAAAGGCATCCAGAAATGCAGGGATTACAGGAGGGATAGCTGAAGGACTGAGGGTCTGAAACTGGAGGAGGTCATAATAGCACTAGTGGATCTAGCACATCTTTGTGGAGTCCCACCTGAAGTGGTCCTGCATTTTTGAGATAGTCTAATCGAAATAAATCTCCTCCATGGGGGAATCTGTCCCACTGGAGTCCTCTTCAGGGAAGGGATAATCCAAAAAGGAGGGAATTTGGGAGGAATAATTCAATTCCTCATCCTCCTTCTCAAAAGAGAAGTCTTCATCAGAGGTAAGATGGAGCCTAGGTCTCTTCCTAGTGGAAGACGGCCTGGGCAGAGGGAAAGCAGCTTGACCTCACGGAGGTCTAAGGGCCATAAAGGTCTTGAAGATGCCTTCAGAAAAGTTCAACCATTCCTTCTGTGCATCAGGGGAAGGAGTGACATGTTTGTTTTTTTTTGTTTCATCTTTGCAGGCATATCTATGAGATGCAAAGAAGGAGGGCAAGACATGTGCCTGCACTCAACAATATCGGATTCAATATTCTCCCTAATGACAATCTGGGTAATCCCCCTAGGAGCCTCTGACACTATAAACCTCAGTTCCCCCTAAACGTCAGAGGCCAACATATGAGAAGCCTCTCTGGACGTGCAAAAGTGCAGAGCCAAGATGGCCTGTGAAGCAGGCTCCATCTGTGGATCCAGATGTCACGAGTCACAAAAGATACTAAAATTCCCCAAACTTGCCATATTTATGCTACTCATTGATAAGTTTACATGTTGCCCACACAAAAACAGGCAATACCATTCCCAAAAAGTAGTCCAACCCAGTTATTACTGCTAAATAAAACTGAAACATGGACTACATCTCCCATTAGTTACAATGTAAGAAAACAAAGAAAATTAAGTACTTAGAATCATAACTGATGACAAAGGTGTAGTAGCATGTTCAACCTCCATAACAAAATTACTATGGCTGTCAGGTATTTGGACAGCCCAGTAAGTAAAGCTTTCCTGGGCCACCAAGCACCCTATCATATAACAAACTGTAATGTGAGCTTCTCTATAACCTTTGTTAAGACATGTGAAGGTGTCCAGATTCAAAGAGAGATAGAGACTTGAGATTAACTATGCCTGAGGTAGTGGAAGGTTAGTGAATATGTTGCTTAGAACTAAACTTATCCTACAGCTCTATCTTTATGGTAAGTATATAACTTATATCTATAGGAGGAGGTCCATCCCCTGCAAGAGCAGGACATAGTCCCAATCAAATCCTCCTGGGTGATGATCTCTGTGGGAACATAACACTATTAATGGTGACCACAAAGGAAGACCTGGACCCAAACATCACTACCAGCTTATAGTGCCCTGTAAAAGTGTTGTGATTAGATTAAGTAGCTGCTCCACAGAAATTATCCAGAGCTGTGTTCAAGGAAAAAAGCTGGAGAAGTGGCAACTGCTTTAGTAAGTGAGTCTTCAGTACTATAAAAAGGTATTTACAATACTTACTGTGACAAAACTGTTTACGATTAAGACAATCGTCTTGCTAAAATGATCTTGGATTTTTTTTTTCAAGCTTTCCTCTGAAAAAGAGCCAAATAACCTGCCTATCATTAAGAAGAGACTACATTCTCAACATAAAATCTCAAGTGATGATACATGTCCACACAATGGGAGAGGAACACATTGTGACGGGCAAAATTAACTGCTTAAGTTTAGTTTTAGTGGTGTCATTTGGCATTTAGGGATTACTGCAGACAGTGACAACATCCCTATTTAAATACCACATATAGTGGCTTGAAGAAAAGTATATGCATTTCTGAAATAAGTAACCTCCATGAAAACTAATATCTTCCAGGAAAAGTGTTTCAAAAATCTGTTCTAACTGCAGTTTCAAAGGCAGATGAGATGAGTTTCCAAACAAAGCACATTGTCCATAGGGACAAAGGATTCCTTAAGAAGGGTCAACATAGGTAGGTGTTCTTCAAGAAGGCTATGCAAACTTCAATTGATACCACTGAGGAGTAAAAACTGGAAAGAAAATTAGAAGGTGCTGTTAGATGCAGTGTGATGGAGGAGTAACCCAGTCCACAATCTAAAATCTTGGAAAGGTAAATGATAAAATATGGAAAAGTGGCTGAGAGAGTTAAGTCCTTTAAGAGTGGTCCATATAGACAAAGGGCTGAGAGAGTTAAGTCCTTTAAGAGTGGTGCATATAGACAAAGTCCATTTCTCTGTATATGTCTTTCAAGTGTTTAGCTTTTGAGAAGATAAGACATCTGAAAAAAATCAAGGCGAGAAAAAAGGGCAATAATGGAAATGGAGGTGGCAAATGATCTGACAAGGGAGAATGTCCAGGTGATGTTTGGCAGATGTGTGAGTGGATTTCTGGAGGAATGCAATCCTACGTGTTTCTCCAGCAGATGAGGTAAAAGTAGAGGAAAACAAATCCAGCAGGACCACTAAGGGGCTATGAGAATGACTATGGACTAATGATAACTCTTCTTTCTGGATGAATCTCAACATTAAAGGAAACAAGAGGGAAAGCACAGGGGCAGTCTGTGAACCATAGCATCCCCATTGCACTTCCTTGGAGAAAGTGAGAAAGGAACAGATGGGCTGAGTTACCCCATGAGGTATCTGCAAGAAACACCTGAGGCTGTTCACTTGAGAAGTGGCCTCTCCTGCAATATTTGCTACCACAAAGTTGTTGGAGTGAAAGGTCCACTCACGCACCCTTATGGCTTCTCAACCCAAGGGATAAGACCAAGCTTTCATCAAGGTCTGATGTACAAAACCACTATCACATCAGTGGATGGCAAGAATACCCTGAGGGAGGCAGTGCTAAAAGAAACAAAGCCTAACAAGAAACTGCCCTTAACTTCTGGACTGTGATATGCTGGACAGATTTAGAAAATGCCAGGACACCCTGAACTACCTGCAAATTGTGAATTTCCATCACCGCCTGGGGGGGGGGGGGGGCACATTTAAGTTGACTGTGGACCATGGAATAAATAACTGAAACAAGTTCCCTTTATTTTAAGATATGATAGTCCTGTCTATCACTGAAAGTATCACTCATATGCTGTAGAAATCTGAATTTGTTATGAAATAAAAATCAGATATCTGGGTCACTGAAACTGATTGACTAATGCAGTACCTTCATGGTGAGTCTGTCACAAAGCGCCACTGGAAATAATGTTGCCAAGAGATCCAGAATGATGAACTGAGACCCTACTGGAGTACAATAGGACAGAAACTTGGGACTGAAGGGACACTATCTACTCCACTGGAAGATGTCCTCTGCAATATAGTGCCGAAAACTGCACCCAGTGAATATGAGCAGCTGGGATGGGGTCAACTGTGACTATGCAAGATTCACTATAATACTAACAAATTAAACATTCTTATCAGAGACTCCTTTGCTACAGTTACAGACTGAAATGAAACATCAGCTAGCAGCCTATAACCTGGCTCTGTTGTGCACAGTGATAATGTTTCGACTGCAACTCAAGTGACCCCTGTTCAGTTAGTGGCTTGAGCAATGAGAAGTCGGGAAGAACGGGAAATGAGTGGCTAGAACTTTCCCATCCTGAGGGGTGGATATGGTGATTCCCAGCAAGCTCTCCTGTTCTGTAGGCAGAGGCCTTAAGCACAGAAAGCAGGTACAACTAGTCAGAATGATAAGCACTACTGATAACAAAAACCAGTGATGGTAGCCTTTGTCTTCCCATGTCAGGGAGTGCACATGCTTTGATGGAAGGAAATGGTAGTCCATGTGGTAATGCAGGCATGCACATCACCAGAAGGGGTAGTATTAGGGCCATACAGAAAAACACCCTCATAGTTTACATCCTAAAAGATGTACAGCTAATAAGGGGGCTTGCACCACGTAGTTACTCGCCCAGGTGCAACTATGATCGGTCTATAAAGGGCCCCGATCCCGGGTCCGACTTACTTGGGCAAGGATGTGAACCACCAGAGGAGCAGACAGGAAGAGCCAGTGAGAACAGCCACAAAGTACACTTGTGGCTGAATGGATGAATACTTCTTCTGCGTGTCTTGCCTTGTACTGTACAGAACTGGGAATGTTTCTAGTAAGGGGACAGAATGAGCTGACTCTCATGAGAGGAAGGCTCGACAGTCTTCTAACATGCAGGCAAAAAGCATAGAGAGAAAAAAAGCAGTTTTCTGGGCATGGGAAAACTCTTTGCTCCCTGCACTATAAAAGCTCAAGTAGTCCAAATGGAAGTGTTCAAAACTGGCAATTACTGACCAATACTCAAAAACAGAAACATTTCCTCAACTCCTCAGCAATCCTGATACAAAGGTAGTTGTCTCTGAGGTGCAAACATCACATCCGGTATTCAGAAAAACATGGAAAAACTGACTGCATTGCAGCCATGGTAAAGGTTTCCCTGGAGATAAAGATGTTTAGACTGCTTTCATTTAGAAATGTCCTGAGGTCCTTTGTCTTTTTAGGCATTGAAAGGAATATGAAATAAAATTCTAACCATTTATGGTCTAGTGAGACTTCATGAATAGCTCTTTTCTTGAGGAGGATAAACTTATTCCTTTCTTGTCGGGAATACTTCCAGGGATGGGATGTCAGGTAATGGAAGAGATGAAGGGATGGGTTGAACTGAATGGTATTATATAATACCTGGATATCTGTATCATTAACTGTATGTCTGTTGTGATAGATTCAATGAATACAGTTGGAGGGATAGATCCATCAATGCTATCAGACACGGTCAATCAGACAAGAATGGAAAACTGCTGTATATCTGAGGGCCAAGACATTTTTCTTTGGGACAGCAACTATACTAGAAGTTGCCTTGCCTGAGAGGTTTTGCCCCAGCTTGCTGCTGGAATTTATACTGTACTGCAGACCTAAGTTACATGTGCTGCTTGTTGCTCTGCATCCTGGAGAAACAGTTTGGACAGCTGAACTGTCATGCCTATAACTGCCAATGTTTGCCCTCTTTCTCCATGCTCTCTGGGTATGACCTACCTTTGGGATATGAGAACTCAGGGAGGGGTTCATCCATGAAAATTGCCTTTGTGTCCTCAGCAAAGTCAGTGAGATGGAACCACTTGTGCAGACCTTTAATTATCCCACCTCCCAAAGATCTGGTTGTGCATTCTGCAGCATAAATAATGTACATATTAAAGCTGGTCATACTGGAAGGAGTTGTATAATGGGACAGCAACCTGGCAACCGCTCAGGTGTACATTGAATTTCGTCAGAAATGTCACACTGAAAATCTACTATGTTGGTTACACGATTCAGAAACTCTATGGGGAAGGTGGTGGACATGTTCAATCACTTCTCTGGCCTGTTCATTGCTCTTGATTCTTTATCAGGGGAAAGGACAACTGGGGTCTTAGGAGTTGGTAATTTTTTAAAGATTACTCCTGAAACAGTGGAGTCAGACGTGGAAAACTGACCAAAGTTCTTATCTCTTGAGCACTAGATTACTGTACTGGGGCTTTTCAAAGACACCTATGTGGCACCTTCAGGATGTCCACCAATGGAGGCATCACCCAGGAGGACTGCTGAGCAGACAAAAAGATCTTCTGTGGTATCCTTAACAGAGAGGATGATGGGTAAGTGAGCTATCCTTTTACAGAAGTATTAATTCTATATCCTTCCCAAACCTGGGATCAGGTAGGGGGATACAGGAAAGCTAGCATCTTCGCTATCATCTTAATCTGCTAAGGGGACTCAGGAAAGGAGCTAATGTGCTACTATTTACACAAAAGTCTGCAGTGTCTTTTTGGTGTTTTTTGGTGTGCAGTTCTACTACAAGGGACAAAAAATGCTTGAGGAAAACTGATGATTAATGAAAATACAAATTCTCAAACACATATTCTCTACACTCAGATATCTGACTCCAAAATTATCTAATAAACCACCTCTGATTTGATGCAAGTACCTCATCTATCAGCACAAACACCAGTGCATCTCTGTCATCTATTAATTCATGAATCTTCTGAAACATCTTTGTCACAAGCTTCCCACTCTATAAGAAAAGAACAAAAGGTGTTTTCAATATTAAATCGCTGAATATTTTCAGATAATTCTAAAGCATTTTAAAGTATGGCAAACAGAGGTAATAAAAATTTCAACTTTCAGAAACATCTAAAGAAAGCATGCAAACTTATATAACTTCCACTGTTTAAGAATGTTTATTCATTTTCTTATGCCTTCAGATCATAATGCGACAAAGCAGAGACTATCCTTGCAATCAACAAGGGCAAGGCAAAAACCTAGGCACTCACTTTAGGATGGACGGACACACACACAAGTGCACGGCTGTAGTTCACAGGATCATATATGGAACATATTTTTATTACATTTTCACAAAAAAGTGGCTAGTGGTAAACTGTGAAACGATGTTACAAAGGAAATGATGGTCTTACAATAAAACTTGGTTTCTTTCAAGTAAAAGAGCAACTTCGGTTTCGAAAAAATACAAATACTGATAAAAACCAACAGGACTAAACTATAGTCATCTTTCCTTCTCCAGGGTCAAAGAATTTCCATTCTCTAAGCATTAGACTAAAAGATTTAGCTTAGCAGGAAGTGTTTGGCCTGCAAAAGGAACTAAATGTGCCTACCAGCTAAAGCAGCAGCAGTAAAAAAAAAACATTTCTTTTTTACTAGGATATAATTATCACATACAGTTAAACTACAGATTCCAAATTCAAATTTTAGATGTTCTCTTGTTCATATTTTTCCTTTATAACCTGTCGACTATACATGCTTTTTATTCATTTAATCAGACCCTGACTAAAGATGGTTAATATCTAAAAGGAACCTCCTGCACGAAGGCAAATGCACGGCTCAGACCAAATAACCAACAAACCAAAGAATACAGCCAGCATACTGTGACCTGAAAACTTTTATTAATAAATAAACAACAAAAAAACAGACCGGTTTCGGCTGGAAAATATCACAGCCTTCCTCAGTGTGAAACAAATACATCAATCATTGTTGTTTAAATATACTCATCTTGAAGCTTATTGGTTCTTCCTAAAATTGTTCATTGAGGCCAGGTGAGAATAATCCCCCTAGCTTGACAATCCACTTTTTTTCTTTAGCATTTAAAATGGAATGCCAACTAGTCTTATTTGAACGATTCCCTTTTATAATATCAATCACCATAAAAGAAAATTTGGCAGTTTTATGTACCAAATGATGTTTGAAAAGTGCATTATTAACCTTTTTATTCTTAATATTGCTGATGTGTTCTGATATTC
The DNA here is from genome assembly GCF_019279795.1 of Protopterus annectens. NCBI lineage: Eukaryota > Metazoa > Chordata > Ceratodontiformes > Protopteridae > Protopterus > Protopterus annectens. The sequence goes on along the minus strand of NC_056731.1, from coordinate 787,915,108 downwards.
TTAGTCTAAGTGGACGGGAAGTTTGTCCAATGTAGAATGAGCCGCAATTACATGTGGCCAAATATACAAGCCAATCACTGCTGCATTTGGCAAAAAAATTCAGATCATAAACCAGAGCACAATTTCTGCTAGAAAACTGTTTTGATTTACATGCATAATCACAATTGGTGCAGTGGCCACAAGGAAAACAACCAGTCAATGTAGTCTGTAAAAATTGTGAGTGATTGTTCACATTACTACGTTTGTAATGACTGAAACAGGAACTGAGATTTCTACCTTTACGAAACGAAAATAAACATCTATCTGGTATAATACTAGCCACCTCATAGTCACACTGCAACATATTCCAGTGTCTATGCACACTTTGGATCAAAGTGTCCGAGTTTCTGGCATAAGTAGTTACAAACCTAATGGGTTGTGATGCAGTGACTATATGATCCTTATAACTCAATAATGCCTGTCTGCCAAGTGTATTGACAAAATTACTGGCCTTCACCACATGTCCCATACTATAACCACGAGATCTAAATCTGCTGGTCAATTCCTTTCTTTGTTGTTGGAAGGAGGATTCATGAGAGCAAATGCGCTTTATTCTAATAAATTGTGATTTGGGAATGTTGCGTGCAATATGTGGCGGGTGAAAACTGGAGGCATGGAGGACAGTATTATACTGGGGGTACTTCCTGAATACTTCTGTACCTAATGTGTGGCCAGGTAATCTGTTGATTAATACATCCAAAAAAGTAATAGTATTCAGATCATAATGGATAGTGAATTGTAGACCCCATGTATTGTTGTTCAAATAAGATATAAAATCGATTAATTGATATTCATCGCCCTTCCACACCATCCAACAGTCGTCCAAGTAACGTCTCCAGATGTCAATATATTCAAGAAAAATATTGTTTTGGCAGTCATAAATGATGTATTTTTCAACATAGGCCATGAATAAGTCCGCATATATCGGGGCAAATGATGCCCCCATTGCTGTGCCTTTTGTTTGCCAATAGCAAATATCTTGATAAAAGAAGACATTACTGGTAAGAACATGTTTTGCTAAACCAACCAGAAATTAATTGAAGTCTGGTAGATACAAGCCCGCCACCTCTAGTCAGTAAGCCAATGCATCCAAACCTGCTTGATGAGGAATATTAGTATATAAAGCGCTAACATCAAGCGTGCACATGAACCAACCAGGTTCGAGTTGAGTATCTGAAATGATTTCTAAAAAATTTGTGGTGTCTTGCAAACGTGATCGTACTACATATAACAAGGGCTTCAGATGTTTAGTAAGGTATAGGGACAATGGTTCTGTAATGTACCCCTTCCCTGATACAATCGGTCTACCAGGTGGGGTTACAGGGTCCTTATGGATTTTCGGTAGGAAATAAATATACTGAGATGCCGAATCTTGAATCATAAGCTGCTGCATAGTATCATTAGTAATGATAGCTTCATCCCTGGCCCAAACCAAAAAATCATCAATCTGTTACTTAAACCTGAAAGTCAGATTAACAGGCATTACCAAATAGTATCTCTGATCAGAAAAAAGAAGTTATGTTCTTACCATAACATTCCATGTGGAGTGTTCATCTCGCCTTTGTTCTTACACACGGGTTCGGAGCCGATCCTCGGCTCCGAGTCGGCCGCATAGCAAAGCTCTGCATCTTAGAGAAGCTCGAGACCAGGCTATATCCCACAATCCTCCCTGCCATTACTCAGATCTAGTTTGCAGGCAAACCAGACTAACAATAAACCTGAGGTGCTAAGGCTACATACTGCTACAAAAATTCAGAGACCATCTCACTGACAAATAAACTAAAGGGTAACGAATATATACCCTATGAGGTAAAAGGTAATATATATATATATATATATATATATATATATATATATATATACCCGGAAGAGGTAAAGACATGTGGACCAGACTCTAGTCCTACTCGTTCTTCCAAACACGTGAGGGAGGGAAGGGGGGGAATGTAAGAACAAAGGCGAGATGAACACTCCACATGGAACGTTATGGTAAGAACATAACTTCTTTATGTGAGAGTGTTCAATCTCGCCGTTTGTTCTTACACACGGGTAGCGCCCCTAGCTCCGTCACCCTGAGTGACTCATGGAAGAACGTTCCTGAGCACAGTGGAACCAAAAGATGTCCTGTCTTTGGAGGCTTTGTCAACCCTATAATGAGCGATGAAAGTATGTGGTTTAGACCACGTGGCTGCTGCACAAATCGTGTCCAAAGGCAGGCGAGCTGCATGAGCCAAGGAAGTGGAGACAGACCTAGTAGAATGGCCTTTAGGTTTGGTGGGCAAGGCCTGATTTGACTTAGAATACACAAAGGCTATACAATCAGTAAGCCATTTAGAAAGCGTACGCTTTGTAACTGCCATGCCCTTTTTATTGTCTGCAAATGCAACAAAAAGTTGATCTGTTTTTCTGTAGTCTTTAGACCTGTCCAAATAAAATCTTAGCTGTCTGTGGACATCTAACTTGTGCAGCATATATTCCAACTTGCTGGTATGGTTTTTGAAGAAAGTAGGGAGTTCAATGGACTGATTAATATTTATGACAGAACATACCTTAGGAAGGAAGGACGGATTTGTTCAGAAGAAACTCTATCTGGGTGGAAAATTAAGTAAGGCGGTTTAATTGACAGTGCTTGCAGCTCTGACACTCTCCGAGCTGAAGTAACCGCTACAAGAAAAAGAGTCTTCCACGACAAAAACTTCAGGAGGCAAGAAAGAGGCTGGTTTGAAGGGTGGCAACATTAGTTGTGACAACAACAAATTTAAATTCCATGGGAATAAAGGGTCTCTGACGGGCGGTCGAAGATGGAAGGAACCTTTCATAAAAGCCTTACAAAGCCTGTGGGACATAATAGAAGAACCGTCCTCACCAACATGGAAGTTGGATATGGCCGCCAACTGTACTCTTAGTGTGGAAGTAGAGGCTCCTTCGTGGAAAAGGATGGATAGAAATTCTAGAACTTTATGTAAAGGAGCAACCAGGGGGTCCAAGTGTTGACTAGATGCCCAGTACACAAAGCGTTTCCATTTACTTTTGTAGAGTTTTGTGGTGGAAGCCTTATGAGAGGCAACCAAAATGCATTGAACTGCCAGAGAAAGTAGATCAGACCTGGCTAGGCGGGGAAGTGGAGCAGCCAAGCTGCTAGTTTGAGGGATAGAAGAGACGGGTGAGGAACTCCCGATGAATGTGTCAGTAGATCTGGTACTGGGTCCAGGATCCACGGTTCCTCTGTTTGATGGGCTCGAAGAAAGGGGAACCATATCTGTCGAGGCCAGAATGGGGCTATGAGTATATTTGTCCTTTCCAGGTTCATGGCTTTCTGAAGAAATTTGGGAATCAAGGGGGTAGGTGGGAATGCATATAGGAGACCCGGGGGCCAATCGTATCAGTGCTTCCTGGGGACATCCCCTGAGGGGTAGAAGGGCAAAATAGCTTCTGCATTTGGTATTCATCGGGGAGGCGAATAGATCGCAGCAAGGCTGGCCCCATTTGCGGAAAATTCTTTCCGCCACCTGTAGTTTGAGGGACCACTCGTGAGGTAACAGGATGGCTCTGCTCAACCTGTCCGCAATGACGTTGGATGACCCCGGATGTGCGTTGCTATCAGAAAGCGACCCGTGGACTCTGCCCATTGCCAAATTCTCATGGCCTCTCTGCATAATGGGTAAGATCTGGTTCCCCCTTGTTTGTTTATGTACCAGACTACAGACATGTTGTCTGTCTGAACTGCTACTGTCCCTAGAGGTAGGAGGGTTTGAAAGTGTTGCAACGCCAAGAACACCGCCCTCATTTCCAGAACATTTATGTGCAGGTTGTACTCGATGTTGGACCATTCCCCTTGGACTGTTCTTCCCTGAAAAAGTCCCCCCCACCCTATCAGGGAAGCGTCCGTGGTTATAGTGGCCATCGGATTCGGTAGAACAAATGGACGACCCATAGTGAGATCCTGACTGGACACCCACCATGAGAGGTCTCTCTTGCAAGAATCTGTTATCAGAATCTCGTGCATTAGGGGTAACTGCTGGAACGACCACTGCGTGAACAGCAGCCATTGGAGGAGCCTCATGTGCAATCTCCCCATGGAAACCGCAATCAGGGACGCTGCCATGAGTCCCAAAACCTTCAACACCAATTTGGCCGGGGCTTTCCAGCATTGCAGTAGAAGAAGAACCTGTTCCTTGAGGGATGAAGCCCTTACTTGAGGGAGCTTTACCAATGTTAAGCGCGTATCTAGGTCCGCTCCGATGAATGAAATATGCTGTGAGGGCAGTAAGACAGATTTTTCGAAGTTTATGGAAATCCCTAGGTGGGAACAAAGGTTGACTGTATAGTTTCTGGCTTGTATGAGGCGACGCTCGGTGGTGGCGGTGAGGAGCCAGTCGTCCAGATAGGGAAACACCCGGAATCCTAGACATCTCAAGTGAGACGCTACCACTGCCATGCATTTGGTGAATACCCTGGGGGCTGAGGTGAGCCCAAAGGGCAGGGCTCGAAATTGAAAATGACTGGCTCCCAGCCGGATGCGCAGGTGATCTCTGGACGGTCTGGCCATCTTGATGTGGCAGTACGCGTCCTTGAGATCTATCGAGCACATCCAGTCGTCCTTCTGCAAAAATGGAAGGATCGATTGAAGCATGACCATCCGGAACTTTTCCTTCTTCACGAAGGTATTGAGATTGCTGAGATCCAAAATGGGTCTCCAGTCCCCTGTCTTTTTTGGAACTAAAAAGAACCTTGAGTAAGTTCCGGATCCTTTTTGGTCCGCCGGGACTGGCTGAATGACTCTCTTTTTGAGCAGCTTTGAAATTCCTATTGCTGCTGGGCCTCGCAGATGGGGTGGCACATCTGGAGACCTTCTTTGTTGGGGTGGAGTTGACATAAAGGGTATTTTGTATCCTCTGGTTACAATGCTTTTTACCCAGGAGTCTGAGGTGAGAGTTAGCCAGGCCTGTGGGTATAAAGCCAAGCGACCCCCGACTGCCTCCAGAGCAGGACAGTCGGGCCCCCATTCAGGAGTGCTGGAAAGGCTTACCAGGGATAGTATCCCTGTCGCCTTGGTTCTGCGGACCCCCTCTGCCGCCGGGGCGGCGTCTTCCATGTCTGCCCCCCCCTCTGCCTCTGGGGGGGGGGGGGGTTCACTCTGTGTGGCCTGGAAAGATCCCTGAGTTCTACGGAACCACATTTTTCTGCCTCGTTGCCCTTTGGGGTACGGTCTAGATGGAACGGAAAAACGGACTCCGACAGCAGACAAAGTCTTTCCTTCCTGCTCACACCAAGTTAATGTCTCTTTCACTTTGGGCCCAAAAAGAGTGGCACCATCAAAGGGGGCGTTGGCGAAAGAAGACTTGAAGGCTTCCGCAAAAGAGCACAGCCGCATCCAGGATTGTCTTCGTAGAGCAATCGCTGAAGCTGCGGCCCTACTTGACCCTTCAGCCACATACGAGATGAACCTCATGGACGAGTTCACTACGGAGGTAAGGGTGTTAAGTTGTGCTGTTACCTTATCTGAAACAGCAGCATCTGTGTTACCCTGGAGGGTATCTCTCAGCTCCTTGATGAGATCCCTCTGTAGTCGTGTAAAATGTGTCAAATAGTTTAGCGAACGCATGGAAAAAGTCGCTGAACTAAAAATGCGCTTCCCGTATCTGTCCATAGTCCTAGAATCCTTATTAGGAGGATGAACAGAAGAGGAAGACTCCGACATCTCCTTTTTAGTGGCTGCGGCCACCACCATAGCGTCAACCGGGACTCCTTTGGTGAGATAAGTCTTGTCCTGGGGAGCGGTAATAAATTTACTCGGTTTTCGAGGGACCGGTTCCACTGTGTCCGGTGTCTCCCATGCCCTTCGAGCAATCAAATCCATTAACTCATCGAAGGGCGGAGTAACCCAGGAGGTAGAAGGTTGAGCACCAAATGCCTTCAGCAACACCGACTCGTCCTCAGTGGGGGCTAGGGACTGCCAATCACCCCTCTGTTTTAAAATCTCCAAGATGTCCGCAAATGAGACATCCTCGGAGGGGGATTTTGGGGACCCCTCTGACTCATCCAAGTCAGTGGCAGAAGTTAGAGATTCCTGTGGGGAATCTAAGTGCCTCCTCTTGCACAATCTTTTCCTCGGAACCTCATCGGAGGGAGATTCCGGTGAGGCCTCCGAGGAACAGGGGGCATCCTCTGGGGATGGCTGAGACAATGGTGCTCCACGCTTTGGATGTGTCGTGGGAACAGAAACAGAGAGCGGCTCCTTAAGGGAGGGAGAAGACGTGTCCGATGAAGTGGTTGTCTGTGTAGACAAAATCTTCCTCATAAGGTCAAAAACACCTGAACCTCGGGTCGAGGACTCCCCCGGTTCCGAAGAACATGAAAGAATCCGAGACACGGGGCCCATGGGTCTCGACCCGGAGGACGGAGCCGAGCCGATCTGCGCCGAGGTCCCGAGAGGGAGAGTCGGCACCGAAAGGTCGGTACGACTCTCGGTCCTGGAACCAAGGAGAGATCGTCGACTCCGCGACTCACCTATAGGTTCCGATGGAGTCGAGGTAAATAGTGTCTATCGTGCAATGGACGGTTTCGGCACCGAGGGCTCCACTATCATCGGCTCATCCTCTTCCGGCTCCGAAGACTGGATGGGTCTCGAAGGAGGACCTGTTGGAGATAAGGGAAGGCCTTCTAGTTTCGACACCAACTGGGAGGAAACTGCAATCAATTTGGAAAGGGCTGTGTTCTCCATAAGTTTCTGCATGACACGATCCACATCAGTATCGGATAATGGTCTGGAAGATCGGGTCAAAGGGGCCGAAGATGGCACCGACCGAAGAATAGACGGTGGCGGTAGTTCCGACACCGGTTCCAAGACCTGGGGCTCAGTGAGAGATAAACGTTCGACGCTCGGCCCCGAAGTCTGTGGAACCGCGAGCGAACTTTAAAAGATGTACTCGATGCCGATGACATGGGCTCCGACATCTTCGACCCCTTCGAGGACTTAGAAGCCTGGTCAGACTTGTCCAAGGCCTCCTGGAAGGCAGGCTTAAGAAGTCCCCTGTCAATAAGTTTCCTGCGTCTATCTGTCATGACCCTCCCACTGAAGGAATGGCAAATAGAGCAATCCTCTTGCAAGTGGAGAGGGCCAAGACAGTAGACGCAGGAAGTGTGGTTGTCAGTGATGGACATTTTCTGTCCACACTGACACCTTTTAAAACCAGACTTGGCTTTTTCAGACATAACAGTAAACTGTAAAGAAGAGAGAATTTAACACTAGCTAATATTAAGGAAGAAATTAAAGCTATAGGTTAAAGAAGGGTAGGCCCCAAAAGGGAAACCTATAAAAAACTAACTACAATATACACACACACACACTATTGTATAGAAAATAAAATATCAAAAAACTATAGGAGTATAAGAACTTTTGACAACAAAAAAAAAAAGACTATCTTATCTGTCTATCAACAGTTTTCTCTGGTCCGAGCTCTCTGAACGATGTGACCCGTTGCAGCGGCAAACTAGATCTGAGTAATGGCAGGGAGGATTGTGGGATATAGCCTGGTCTCGAGCTTCTCTAAGATGCAGAGCTTTGCTATGCGGCCGACTCGGAGCCGAGGATCGGCTCCGAACCCATGTGTAAGAACAAACGGCGAGACTGAACACTCTCACATGTTGTCTTTTAGCCTCACTATCATAGTCACACCAATTTAGTAGTACTACAGCCCCACCTTTATCAGCAGAGATAATAACTATATCCCTGTTGTTCTGTAGCTCCAGAATAGCTTGTTTCTCAGCCAAAGTAATATTGTTTGATTTACACCATATATCAGAGCTGGAAAAATGAAGATCTTTGAGAACGCTATTCTGGAACTGATGTACCATGATAGCATAGGAGGAGCAAAGCTTGATTTGAGATATACAAATTTGTCTTTACTAAAGTTACCATCAGTGTCACCAAAGTATAATTTCAAATTCAGATTTCTACAGAAAGACATCACATCTTGGGGGCAATGTGTCTTCAGGAACCATGAAACCCGGAATGAAAGTCAGACCTTTATTCAAAACTGACAGATGGATGGGTGATAAAACAAAACCAGACAGATTTAAAACATTCACATTTGTATTAGCATTCAATTCTTCATTGCCATTTTCAATAGACCTTGTATATTGTGTATGCCTTCTGTGTTTGCGCCCCCCATGCTTATATCTGGGCCTACCGAAAATCCATAAGGACCCTGTAACCCCACCTGGTAGACCGATTGTATCAGGGAAGGGGTACATTACCGAACCATTGTCCCTATACCTTACTAAACATCTGAAGCCCTTGTTATATGTAGTACGATCACGTTTGCAAGACACCACGAATTTTTTTACAAATCATTTCAGATACTCAACTCGAACCTGGTTGGTTCATGTGCACGCTTGATGTTAGCGCTTTATATACTAATATTCCTCATCAAGCAGGTTTGGATGCATTGGCTTACTGGCTAGAGGTGGCGGGCTTGTATCTAACAGATTTCAATTAATTTCTGGTTGGTTTAGCAAAACATGTTCTTACCAGTAATGTCTTCTTTTATCAAGATATTTGCTATTGGCAAACAAAAGGCACAGCAATGGGGGCATCATTTGCCCCGATATATGCGGACTTATTCATGGTCTATGTTGAAAAATACATCATTTATGACTGCCAAGACAATGTTTTTCTTGAATATATTGACATCTGGAGACGTTACTTGGACGACTGTTGGATGGTGTGGAAGGGCGATGAATATCAATTAATCGATTTTATATCTTATTTGAACAACAATACATGGGGTCTACAATTCACTATCCATTATGATCTGAATACTATTACTTTTTTTGGATGTATTAATCAACAGATTACCTGACCACACATTAGGTACAGAAGTATTCAGGAAGTACCCCCAGTATAATACCGTCCTCCATGCCTCCAGTTTTCACCCGCCACATATTGCACGCAACATTCCCAAATCACAATTTTATAAAGCGCATTTGCTCTCATGAATCCTCCTTCCAACAACAAAGGAAGGAATTGACCAGCAGATTTAGATCTCGTGGTTATAGTATGGGACATGTGGTGAAGGCCAGTAATTTTGTCAATACACTTGACACACAGGCATTATTGAGTTATAAGGATCATATAGTCACTGCATCACAACCCATTAGGTTTGTAACTACTTATGCCAGAAACTCGGACACTTTGATCCAAAGTGTGCATAGACACTGGAATATGTTGCAGTGTGACTATGAGGTGGCTAGTATTATACCAGACAGATGTTTATTTTCATTTCGTAAAGGTAGAAATCTCAGTTCCTGTTTCAGTCATTACAAACGTAGTAATGTGAACAATCACGCACAATTTTTACAGACTACATTGACTGGTGAACCATTGACGGGTTGTTTTCCTTGTGGCCACTGCACCAATTGTGATTACGTATGTAAATCAAAATAGTTTTCTAGCAGAAATTGTGCTCGGGTTTATGATCTGAATTTTTTTGCCAATTGCAGCAGTGATTGGCTTGTATATTTGGCCACATGTAATTGCGGCTCATTCTACATTGGACAAACTTCCCGTCCACTTAGACTAAGAATATCAGTACACATCAGCAATATTAAGAATAAAAAGGTTAATAATGCACTTTTCAAACATCATTTGGTACATAAAACTGCCAAATTTTCTTTTATGGTGATTGATATTATAAAAGGGAACCATTCAAATAAGACTGGTTGGCATTCCATTTTAAATGCTAAAGAAAAAAAGTGGATTATTCTCACCTGGCCTCAATGAACAATTTTAGGAAGAACCAATAAGCTTCAAGATGGGTATATTTAAACAACAATGATTGATGTATTTGTTTCACACTGAGGAAGGCTGTGATATTTTCCAGCCGAAACCGGTCTGTTTTTTTGTTGTTTATTTATTAATAAAAGTTTTCCGGTCACAGTATGCCGGCTCTATTCTTTGGTTTAAAGATGGTTAAGCCAAACACTGCTGCTCCTGAATATGTACATATTTATATCTCTCTTTCTCTGACTGTGTATATTGCTTTGCAGGTTTCTTCAGCAGTCGAGCTTCAGCTGGTTAAATTCCAGGAACTCACAGCATGGACGTCAATGGCTGTACTCAGTCTGACCACTCAAACTTGAATGTGTGTTTAGTGATGCAGCAGACACACTATCTGCTAATGTCCTAGAAGGTAGACACAAGCAACTCCTCTCTGCAGATCCAGTAAGTGGGGAAGGGGAGTGGAGCAGGGGTTTTAGGTTTAGGGAGCAGCAGTGAATTTAGTGTTAGGGATGGGAATGGGGAGTTTAGGTTTAGAGAGTGACAGTGAATGGGGGGGGGCAGAGATTTTAAGTTTAGGGAGGGTGACATGGATTTTAAGTTTAGGAAGCAAAAGTGGATGGAAGAGGGAAGGGGATTTTAGGGTTAGGGAGCCACCTAGAATGGGTGGGGAAGGGGAGTTTAGGTTTAGGAAGCAATTGTGACTTTATGGTTCGGGAAAGGGATGGGAAAAAAAAGGTATGTACTCACCATAACGTTCCATCTGAGTAGTTCTACTTCATTTGTCTTTAACCTGTGGGAACTGTGGGTACCGGATCCATATCGGATCCGAGCCGGTGAATTCACTAGCATCTGCTCCGAGCTCCAAGCTCCTCCCCTTACCCATAATGCACCTCCACTACCTTCCAACCCCCAGATCGAGTTTGCTGCTACTTATACTGAGAAACCAACCTGAAAGAATACTTTATGACCTAAAACTGCAGCCAACAGGCTGTTCATATAGTAAGGTCAGGGGGAAGGAGGGGGGGGACGGCTGAAGACAAATGAAGTAGAACTACTTACATGGAATGTTATGGTGAGTACATAACTTCTTTATCTGAAGTAGTTTACTTCATTTGGTCTTCAACCTGTGGGACAGAGTCCCCAGCTACTAAACTCCTGGGTGGCCCTCATGGAAGGATATTCCGGAGCACCGCGGAACCAAAGGATGCTCTCCTTCTAGAAGTCAACTCCAATTTGTAGTGAGAGATAAAGGCATGAGATGAGGATCAAGTAGTTGCATAACCAATGCCGTCCAATGAGACTCTAGACCAAAAGGCCGCAGAAGTAGCTACTGACCTAGTGGAATGAGCTTTCACCTGACCCAGAGGAGACAAACCTTTATCCTTACAGATCTGAAGGATGCACAAGGAAATCCACCTAGCAATAGTGACCTTGGAGATAAGTTTACCCAAAAAGGGTTTAGAGAAGGACACAAACAATTGATCAGATTTACGAAAGTTTTTTGTCCTGTGTAAAAAAAATTGTAACTGTCTATGAACATCTAAGTGATTCCATTTTTGTTAGCAATATTTGGGAAGAAAATAGGTAAGTTAATGGTCTGACTGATGTTAACTTGTGATGCAACCTTTGGAAGAAAGGACAGATTGGTCCGAAGGGAAACCCTATCTTAATGGAAAATCATATATGTCTTTCGGCTTTTCCTGGTTAGGGGTCGCCACAGCAGAACTCCGGTCCGCTAATGATTGGCAGTAGATTTTTACATACTGAGTTGCCAGCCCTGACGCACAACCTTCAATGAAGATACGCCCATTCACGCATGTCGCCACACAGAAGACACTTTAGCTGAGAATCGAACAGGACAACGTTTTACTGTGAGGCGACAACACTACCATAGCACTACCACCACAGTTAATGGGAAATCATATATGGAATTTTAATAGACAAAGCTTGCATTTCTGAAACCCTTTTAGCAGAGGTGATAGCGACTAGAAATGCAATTTCCAAGACAAAAACTTAAAATCTGTGGATGCAGCAGGTTCAAATGGCGGAGCGACCAAAGCTTGAAGAATCATAGCAAGTCCCATGAAAGAACAGGATCCTTGACCGGGGGGCGTAATAGGAAAGTACCTTTAATAAAGGCTTTACACAGTCTGGAAGAGGCCAGAGAGGCAGAATTCTCACCCACGTGAAAATGAGAGATTGCAGCTAATTGAACTTTGATAGTAGAAGAGCTTGCTCCTTGTTGGAAAATATTGGCTAGGAAGTCGAGAATGGCAGAAATAGGAGCCGTGAAAGGATCTAAACTCCTTTGAGAAGCCCAAAAGGAAAAATGTTTCCATTTGCTAGGATAAATCTTCCTGGTGGAAGACTTATGAGCTGCCACCTGAATAGATCTGAATAAAAAGAATAATGCAGGAGTCCTAGCAATCAGGGGAACTGGAGCAGCCAAGCCATGAGTGTCAAACTGTCCAGGTTTGGATGAGGAACCCCCAAGGCGTGCAAAATAAGATCCTGAATGGGATCCAAGATCCAGGGCGAAGCCAGAAGATGAGACCAAAGGAAGGGAAACCATACCCGGCGAGGCCAAAATGGGGCAATGAGGATCACTTTGCTCCCATGTCGACAAACTTTTGGTAGAAACCTCGGAATAAGAGGTACAGGAGGGTAAGCATAAAGACTGGGAGGCCAAAGATGGACTAGAGCATCTCTGGGGGACTCCCCTGGCTGGGGGTTCAGAGCAAAGAACTCGCTGCACTTTGCATTGGAAGGAGATGTGAAGATATCGCAGCAAGGCTGACCCCACTCCAGAAAGATCTGCTCCGCTACTGAAGGATTCAGAGACCACTCATAAGGCATCAGAGCAGTCCAACTTAACCTGTCCGCTAGAATGTTGGACCGTCCCAGAATGTGCGTTGCTATGAGAAAGCGACCAGTGGAGACCGCCCATTCCCACACTCTCATGGCCTCGTGACAAAGGGGGTAAGATCTGGTCTCTCCCCTGTTTGCTGACATACCAGACCACTGACATGTGGTCTGATCGAATTACAATGGTTCCCAGAGGAAGAAAGGCATGAAGGGCCTGCAACGCCAATAGGACTGCTCTCATCTCCAGAACGTTTATATGCAGAATGGCCTCGACAGGGGACCACAGGCCTTGGACTGTCCTGCCCAAACAATGCCCCCCCCACCCAAGTTGGGAGGCATCCGTGGTCACTGTGGCTTGGGCAGTGGCTGGAACAAAATGTCGTCCTTCCAAGACTTCCAGAGACTACATTCACCACAGAAGGGATGACCTGCAGACTCGACTGAGTTGTATGGGATACAATAATAGAAGATCCAACAGGGACCATTGCACCGCTAGTGTCCACTATAGTACTCGCATGTGTAACCGGGCACACGGAAGGAGCATTATGGTCGTTGCCATAGAACCTAGGGCCCTTAGCAGCAATTCAGCCGAGGGAAAATGAGAACGGTAGATCGTGGAAACGTGCATCCTCAGGTTTCGCACTCTCTCCGTGGTCAGGAAGATTTTGCACTGTAGTGTGTCTATCCATGCCCCAATGTAGTCTATCACCTGGACAGGATTTAGAAGTGATTTGGATGCATTGATTGTAATCCCCAAGTGAAAAGCAAGCTTTAAGAAATAATCCCTGGTTTGAGAAAGTAAACATCTGGTGGGAGCAGTGAGGAGCCAATCATCCAGGTACAGATAGACCTGAATCCCCTGAAGCCTCAGGTGAGCCGTTACTACCACCATCACTTTGGTGAACACCCTGGGGGCTGTGAAGAGACCAAAGGGTAGGGCTCGAAATTGGTAATGATAGACTCTTAGCTGGAAGCGGAGGCACCTCCTGGAGCTTCTGTGCATCTTTATGTGATAGTAGGCATCCTGGAGGTCTAACGAGAACATCCAGTTGCTCTCTTGCAGGTACGGCATGATGGACTGTAATGTGACCATCCAGAATTTTTCTTTGACAAATGACAGGTTCAGGATAGATAGGTCCAGAATGGGCCTTAAGTCCCCCATTTTCTTTGGCACCAAAAAGAACATGCAGTAGATGCCCAATCCGGACTGATCTGGGGGGACGGGTTTGATGGCTTGTTTCTCTAGCAGCTTGGAGATTTCCAGTGCTGCTGCCTTCCTTTGCTTGGGTGGTATGTCCAGGAGGTGTTTGGGAGGAACCACAAAGGGGATAGAATATACTCTGGATATGATCTGAAGTACCAGCAGTCTGATGTTATGGACTCCCACGCCACCAGGTGCAACGACAATCGACCCGACTGCCTCCAGAGTGGAGCAGTCGGGCAACCGCTCAGGGTTGCTGTCTGGGCCTGTCCGGGAAAGGTTCTCGAGACCCAAAATTCCTCTGACCCCCTCTGCCTCTGGGCCGGCTTCTATCCTGTCCCCCTCTGCCTCTGGGGGAAGAAGACCCCCGATGTCCCTGGAATACTGTGACTTCCGGAACTTTTGCCCTCTCTGATACCGGGAAAAGGATCTTTGAGAGTTCGAGAAACAGATTCCAATGGCAGACAGTGTCTTCCCGTCTTTCTCACTCTGGACCATAAGAGGCGTTGGCAAAAGACATCTTGAAAAGTTCCGAAAACTGACATAGTCTAAGCCAGGCATTGCACCTCATGGACACACCAGACTCAGCAGCCCTAGCCGCTCCTTCAGTGGCATGTGAAAGGAGTCGCATGGACGTATTGGAGACTGCTTTTAAAGTGGCCATCTTCGCGGAGAATGTGTCTCTGTCCTCCTGCGACATGGACTTAGGGGGAGACTCAGCCAGTTCCTTGACCAGGTCGCTCTCTAGTCTCGTGACGGGGGGCCAGGTAGTTCAGCGCCCTAATGGAAAAGGTTGCTGATGCATAAACACATTTCCCTATGCGGTCCATCATCCGAGACTCTTGGTCGGGGGGTATGAACCAAGGAACTATCTTGGGCTAGTTCCTTTTTTGTGGCTGCTGCTACCACCATAGCGTCTACGGGGGAGCCCTTGTTCCATGCTGGTCTATCTGAAGGTGGACTCAAGATCTTGTCTGGACGTTTTGGGATTGGTTCCACGGTGTCCGGCTCCTTCCAGGCCCACGAGGTGACCAGGTCCATCAGGGGATCTGTGGGAGGGGATACCCAGGAGGTAGATGGGCCCATGCCGAAAGCCTCCAGGAACACGGATTCGTCAGAAGAAGGTTTGGGGGTGGACCAACCTCCTCACTGGCGTAGGATTTGCATGATGTCTCCAAAGGAGACATCCTGGGGAGGTGATCTGGGGGAACATTCCCCATCATCCAAAAGCGTGTCCTCGGTGAAGGACTTGGGGGAGTCCAAGCGCCTCCTCTTACACGTATGTTTGCTAGGCACGTCTCCGGTGGGGCTCTCCAAGGGGGAATTCGCAAGCTACTTGTTCCTCAGGGGGAACCGCCTGGGGCTCCTCGAGCACAGGCTGTCCCTCTGGTAAAACGATGCGATTCGTAGACAGAGCCGAGGAAGTTGGGGTGGAATCTGAGGAAACAGTCAAGGGTCCCAATCCAGTGGCGAGAACCCTTTCTACCATGTCGAACGCAGAGGGAGAACGAGCCTCCTGACCTACTAATAAGGAAACTGCTCTCCCCGGATCAGACTCAAGAATCGGAGCCAGGCCCAAAATGGACGGAGCTCCAAGGGAGGGAACTTGGTCTGATAACGCCGGAGCCGATGAAAAAAGTTCCGCTCCCTCAGATCTGACACCCAAGCTCCAGCTCCGAGAGCCACTTGGATCTGAACTGGTCAGATCCAACACGCTCCAAGCAGCTGCCAGCATTGAGGAAACAGGTACCGTCTACGCCAACCCCCTGACTAAGGCCATCCTTGGATCCGATTACTCCGAACCTGGTGGACGGATCAGAGAAGGAGAATTTGGTGTGAAAAAAGGAAGTGAGCTCCCACCTTCCAGAGGGAGAGGGAGGCTGGCAAGACCCCCATCTGGATCTGACTATGAATGAACCTCCTCATCATTTTATCCATGTCAACTTTAGATAAGCTTCAGGTGGATCTCGACAAGGCCATGGACTCCAAACTGGCAGATCAAGGAACCGAGGCCCTAGATGGTGGTCGTGTCTCCTCCGGCTTCGGAGCAGAGGGAAGTCACGGATCCTAGCCTGACTTTTGGCGGGAGTAGAAGGAAGGTTTGGAGACCTCTTGCGTTTCTATGCTTTATGCTCTCTCTGATTTCTGCTCTGTCTCCTTCTCTCTGCCACTTCTGCGCTCCACTTCCACAGGGTTAGAAATGGGAGGTTGAGTCCTAGCCTGGAAGGGAGGAGAAGCAAGGGCAAGAGAGGAAGGAGTGGCAGCCGCAGCAGCCACTGTGACCGAAGCAGTGGAAGAGGCAGCCGCCTCAGAAGTGTGTAGAAGGCCTTTCAGGGCCAACTTAGCCTTCCTATCCTTAATTGCGTGGGGGTTAAAACCCGCGCAAATACTGCAGTCAGTACTCAAATGTGCTATGCCCAAGCACATAACGCAAAGGGTGTGGCCATCGGCTGGTAACAATTTGTGGCCACACTCAGTGCACCTCTTGAAGACAGGCTTGGGGTCAGCCATGTCTCTACAGAAGAAACAAGCACACAAACAAGAGAAGGAAAAAGAGAAAAATACTTATTTCCCACTTACCACACACTCAAGGCACACAGAACACTGAGGGGGGAGGGGAAGCAACACACTCTAACAAACTAACTCTGAAAACTACAGGAAAACCCTAACACATGATGCACCAGCGAGGGGAGGATGAGAGGGAACCTACACTAATCAACTAACACTCAAAAAATTAAGAAAAGACTGCTCAATAAGCAAATAACCCACTCACTAACTCAGAGCTCAGGAGATCACGTTGCTTCAGGCAAGCCGTGGCAAACGAGATCTGGGGGTTGGAAGGTAGTGGAGGTGCATTATGGGTAAGGGGAGGAGCGTGGCGCTCGGAGCAGAAGCTAGTGAATTTGCCAGCTTAGATCCGGTACCCACAGATCCCACAGGTTGAAGACCAAATGAAGTAAACTACTTCAGATAAAGAAGTTATGTACTTACCATAACACTCCATTTGTGTTATCGATCTTCATCTATCCTTGACTCTTGGGTACACTGTTCTGATCCTCGGAACCGGTTTGTCTATTATACAGCTTGCGCCAGCCAAAAATCTCTCGAGCTAAGACTCTACCCACAACACCCCTCTCTATATTACCTCAGATTGGGTTTGTAGCCTCATAGAAAGACAAAGATTCATAACCAAATATGAAGAAGCCATGTCCAAGGTGTAACACAGAAAGGTAACCAGGACAAGCATCTGATCCTCCAGAAAGTCACAGGAGGAGAAAGGAGGATGGGGTGTCAAGGACAGATGAAGACTGACAACAGAGATGGAATGTTATGGTAAGTACATAACTTCTTTATCTGATGTTGTCAATCTTCATCTATTCTTGACCCTTGGGAAAGAGTCCCCAGTAACTTTAGGTCCTGCATAGCCTTATGGAAGGATATTCCTGAGAACCAAAGAACCAAAAGAAGCTCTTCCCCTGGAGACCAGATCCAATTTGGAATGAGTGATAAAGTTATATGGAGTAGCCCATGTTGCTGCTGCGCATAACTCATTCATGGAAGCCATGGAATGGAAAACAGCTGAAGTGGCCATTGATCTAGTGGAATGCGCTCTTACAGGAGCAGGTAACTTGAGATTCTTTTTATTACATATATGTAAGTAATGCAGTCTCTTAGCCATATAGACAAGGTAACTTTGGAAACAGATTTCCCTAAAGTTGGGCCAGAAAAGGATACAAACAACTGGTCTGACTTTCTAGATTTTTTTGTTCTGCTAAGAAATAAATGTAATTGTCTGTGAAGATCTAGCAAATGTAGGCAATATTCACCTTTGCTGGAAAAATTTGGAAAGAAAACAAGCAGGTCAATGGTTTGATTAATGTTGGATTCTGAGATCACCTTCGGAAGAAAACATGGGTTATATCTGAGTGAAACTCTATCCTTGTGGAAAACTAAGCAAGGAGGTTTTGAGCATAAAGTTCGACTCTCAGAAATACTTCATGAGGAGGTAATAGCTATGAGAAAAAGCGTTTTCCATGAAAGAAACTTTAAATGGCACATTGCTGCTGGTTCAAAGGGAGGAAACACCACAGACTGAAGAACAATGGTCAGATCCCAGGGGGCTAAAGTGTCTTTAAATGGAGGTTTTAATCGCAGATCTCCTTTGAGGAAGACTTTACATAATCTATGTGAAATTAGAGGAAGGTCGTTAAAACCATTATGGAAATTAGAGACGGCAGATAATTGGACCTTAACTGTGGAGGCAGAAGCTCCTTGATCAAAAAGAATGACTAGAAATTCTAAAACCTTTTCCACTGGTGTAGAGAAGATGTTCATATTATTGTCATGTGCCCAAGTTGAAAATATCTTCCACTTGTTAAAGTATAGTTTCCTGATGGATGGTCTATGGGAAGCCAGCAGAATCTTTTGCACTGGGGAAGGTAAATCATTAGGCCTGGTGACTAAAGGAATTGGAGGAACCAAGCTGTCAACTTGAGGTTTTGAAGGCTGGGTTGCACCAGTCCCTGAGGGTGAGACAGCAGGTCTGGAACTGGGTCCAAAATCCATGGATGGTGAATTAGATGAGGCCATAAAAAGAGAAACCAGATTTGTCAAGGCCAACTGGGTGCAATGAGGATCACTTTGCTTCTCAACCTGGTTGCTTTCTTGAGAAAAAGGGGACTGAAGCGAAAGAGGGGGAAATGCATAGAGTAGACTGGAGGGCCAATGGAGGAGAAGAGCATCTCTCGGGGACTCCCCCTGAGGGGGGATTAGGAAAAAGCAGCTGCTGCACTTGTTCAGGGGTGATGCAAATAGGTCACAGTAAGGCTGGCTCCAGAGGCAGAGAATCTCCTTAGCTATTCTGGGATAGAGAGACCACTTGTAAGGCAGTAGAATACATCTGCTCAGTTTGTCTGCTATCACATTTGAGCTCCCCGGGATGTGCACTGCTATCAGAAAGTGGTTGGAGGAAATTGCCCATTGCCACACAATCAGAGCTTCTTGACACAGGGGGGTAACATTTGGTTCCGCCCTGTTTGTTGATGTACCAGATCACAGACATGTTGTCTGACCGAATTGCAATGGTTCCTAGAGGGAGGACAGACTGAAAGGCTTGCAATGCTAGGAGCACTGCCCTCAATTCCAGAACACTGATATGCAGGTTGGCCTCTATCGGGGACCAACTTTTCATCCAGATAATGGCCTCCCCACCCCATCTGGGAGGCATCCATGGTCACTATGACCTAGGGTTGAAAAGGGACGAAGGGACGGCCTAAAAAAATTTCCTCGGATTCCACCCACCAGAACAGGTCTTTTTTTGCAGCAACTGGTGATAAGAATGGGTTAGGTCATTGGGTGGGTTAGAATGGACCATTGTGATGCTAAAAGCCATTGTAGCAGCTGCATATGGAATCTCGCTAGAGGAACCAGGGTGATGGTTGCCGCCATGCTTGAAAGACTAATACTACCGGAACCTTATTTCTGCTGAGAATAGCTTGTACTTGGGATTTTATCTTCTGCAGTCTGTGTAGAGGAAGGGAAGCTACAGAAGAGATGGTGTTCAGACGTGTTCCTATGAATTCTAGATCTTCAGTGGGACTTAGCTGAGATTTTGATTGATTCACAGTGCTGCCCAGGTGCATGAACAAGTGTAAAACGAATTCTGTTGCTTGAAGCAGTAGATGCCTGGCAGGAGCGGTGATGAGCCAGTCGTCTAGATAAGAAACACCCAGAATCCGTAGAGTCTCAAGTGAGCTGTTACTTGGTGAACACCCTGAAGGCTGTGGTGAGACCAAACGGCAGCACTCTGAACTGAAAGTGACTGGCTCCTAGCCAAAAGCAGAGAAACATCTGGACCGTTTGTCCATTTTTATGTGGTAATACACGTCTTGGAAGGTCTATAGAGCACATCTAATCATTTTCCTCTAGAAACGGAAGTATAGACTGAACCGTGACCATCTGGAATTTTGATTGCTGAACAAACTTAATCAGCAGGCTGAGATCTGAAATTGGTCTCAAGTCTCCTGTCTTTTTTAGCACTAAAAGGAACCTTGAGTAAAATCCGAATCCCATCTGGTTTGTTGGGACTTCCTGGATGACTCTTTTCTCTAGCAGCTTTTGGATTTCTAAGGCTGCTTCACCCCTCTGATTGGGTGGAACATCGGGGACTCTTGACAGAGATCTTGAATAAAGAATGAATAGACATTGGGAACCTCCAAACACTGGACCCTACCCAGTTCGGCTTTGTTAAGGGCAGATCATGCCTCCTAAACCTGGTGGATTTCTTTGAGACAGTTACCAAGGCTATAGATGAGGGAAAGGTGGTCCTCACAGCCTACCTAGACCTCACAAAAGCCTTCGACACCATACCCTACTCAGGTATTCTAGACAAGCTCACCAGCCTGAACCCCTACGTCACGAGATGGGTTGCCAACTGGCTCACGGACATGGTAAGAGTTGCGGGAGCTAGGTCTGACTCTAAACCGGTTATAAGTGGCGTTCCCCAGGGCGCAGTCCTAGGACCCATCCTGTTCGGCATATACGTCTCAGAGGTAAAGGCAAGCACAGGACGACTATGGCTGACCAGGTTCGCAGATGACTGCAAACTAGGGGCTATAATTGACTCTCCGGCTGACACAGACATCCTCCAAAAGGGTCTCACTGAGACAGATACCTGGTGTCAAAACCATGACCTCAAGCTAAATGCCAAAAAGTGCATAGTCATCCTCTTTGGAAAAAACAAAGTACCCACAAACTATCACACAGGTGGTAGCCCCCTAAATACAGAAAATGTAATAAGGGATCTGGGGACCCAAGTAGATAGTAACCTCTCCTTTGATAATCATATTGCCAAAGTGGTTAGAAAATCCTTCTATGTGGCCCACTTAATCACAAAAGGGTTTGTATCCAGATTGAAAGAGGTCATTGGGCCCCTCTACGCATCACTCATCAGACTCATCATAGAGTACAATGCCCCATTTGGGATGTACCTTACAAGACACCTGCAACAACTGGAAAGACCACAGAAGTACCTCACCAAGAGGATCACTGGCCTCAAGCAGATGCCCTATGCAGCTCGACTGAAGAAACTCCAGCTGTACTCAGTTGCATACCGCCTACTCAGAGGTAATCTCTGCCTGACATACAAGGCCATGTCCAACCCAGAATTGATGGACATGCTCCACCTAAAGAAAACCATATCCCCTCGAGCCACACGCTCAAGGGATCTTAAACCTCACCACAACAATAAATAGGACGTGCTGGAGGGATAGATTCCTGTCCCATAGACTTCCCATGCTCTGGAACAAGATTCCAATCCACATTAGACAGAGCCCGTCGCTAACCCTCTTCATGAGAAACCTTGACGAGTGGATGGTAAACAGAAAGTTTACCCCAGGGATTACTTCCATGGCTCTGCTGGACAGAGGCACAGGGAACTAATCTAAGGGGGTGTCGAAAGCCAACACATTCTGGCTAGGCTTATAAATGCCTTCGGGCAGATAACCTAGTACCTACCTATGAACCTAGTCTAACCTCTGGTAATAATTCTCAGCACCCAAGCATCTGAGGTTATTTGTCACCAGGCTCTTGAATGTAGAGAAAATCTTCCCCCGAACGCTCCCAGAGGTGAGCAATAGGTCCCCTTTCAAGCACGCAGGTAGGGCTGGCCAGAGAAAGAATCTCTGGAACATTGATTCTGTTGGCCATCTCTGCCTCGGGGTCAGTGTCTTCCATTAGAGCTTCCTCCTCTACCCTGAGGGGAGCCTCCACCACGCGAGTCCTGGAAAGACCATTGGGATTTTTTGAACCGCATCTTTCCACTCCTCTTATTCCTAGACTAAGATTTTTGGGGAGCAGAAAAACATATGCCTACTGTAGACAGGGTCTTCCCATCCTTCTCACGCCTGGCTAGAGTTTCTTTGACTTTGGGGCTGAGCAAAGAAGACCTGTCAAAGGGAGCATTGACAAAGGAAGACTCAAATGGCTCCAGAAACTCACACAGGCATATCCAGGTGTGTCTAATAGCAACGCCTGAACTGGCTGACCTGGTCGCCCCTTCGGCTGCATTTACAATGAGCCTCTGGACAAGATGGAAATGGACTCCAGGCTATCTAACTGGGAGGCCACTTTGTCTTGGACCTCATCAGACACAGCTCCTGCTAGGGTGTCTGATAGCTCCTTAATCAGATCCCTCTGGAGCTAGTGAGATGTGCCATAAAATTCAAAGACCTTAAGGTGAAGGTCGATAATGCATAAACCTGCTTTCCAAATCTGTCCATCGCCCTAGACTCCTGATTAGGGGGATGAACAGAGGAACTTTCCTCAGCTAGTTCCTTTTTGGTGGCTGCCTCCACCACCATGGCATCTACTGCTAACCCTTTTGCCCAGTGGTGGTGGTCCTCAGGAGCAGAGAGTATTTTGTCCAGTCTCCAGGGAATCAGTTCTATGAAGTCTGGAGCCTTCCAAGCCCGCTGAGCGATCAACTTAATGAGATCGTCAGTGGGAGGGGTCACCCAAGAAGTAGATGGTCGAGTACCAAAAGCTTGCAAGTACACGGATTCCTCAGAGATAGGGTCTTTGGGCTTCCAGTTACCCATCTGTTTTAGGATTTCCGGGATGTCTTCAAATGAAACATCATCTGGGGGTGACTGTGGTGAGCCCTCCCCTTCATTGAAGTCGGTGTCTTCTGCAACAGATTCCTCAGGGGAATCCAAGTGTTTCCTTTTACACTTTTTCTTTTGAGGAGGCTCTTCAGTGGGAATCTCTGAAGAGGACTCGGAAGAAGGGGGGTCCTTTGCAGGGAGATCTCGCAGCCTCGATGCTCGTTGCTTGGACGTGGAGGTTGGTTGAAGCTCTGGATAGGAAGTGGTCATGTTAATAAAACTCCAGCCCAGAAGGGACCACCTGAGAGGTTACAGAGGCCAATGCCCTCTCCACAGCCTGGAAGGCAAGCTCTCCTGAGGAGGGATGGGAGCCCGGAACAGAGAGAGAAAAACTTGGGACCGAGGTCACACACCGCCCCAAGAAGCCTACCTCTGACACAGGAGCCAAGGAAGGGCCCCTAGTTGCTGAAGTTCCAAGAGGTAAGGGTGACTCTGAATAAAACAATAGCAGCCGAACCCAAACTCTCGGACCCGACGACTGAGAGACAACCTCGGTAGTCCATCGGATCCGAAGAAACCTAAGGAGTCAGAGCCATCCCCAGAACTGAAGACGGAAGGGCTGTTGGTGCTGCAGCAACTGGAACCTACGGAGTCAGAGTGGGGAAGCTCTAAGACCTCCAATGAGGTTATAGGAGGAGGAACGGGTGGAGTCCTGGGAAGAGTACATCCCATCTCCAGCTGAGAGCAGAGTCTGGGAGGGGGCAGAAAGGCCCCTAGCCACTAGGAGCTGCTCCACCAGCCTCACTATGTCTACTTCAGAGAGACTTCTGGAGGAATGGGCAGACATCCCAGAGGGGGATTCTGGCCTTTTCAGGAATTAACTGGGAAGGTGACCAAGAAAAGGGTCAACGAATGGGGAGTACCTTGTCCTGGGTGTATAAAGAAGTTCCACTTTTGGCACTAAAGGAGTGGGTAGAGATTGCTGCGGTGCAGAAGGAGAGGTTGGCACTGACTAGGAAGCTACAGTAGTCAGTACCAGTATCATAACCGAGGGTGCCGAAGTGAATGATGGTGCTGAGGTAGGCTGCTCCAAGAGCTTTGGAACCTTAGCTTTTGGTTCCGAGGAAGATTTATGTTTCGTTGTTAAAGGTGCCACTGGTGCCAATGGAGATGTCAGCACCAAATGACTAGTCTTAAAACCAGAGGCTGTAAGAACCATATCAATCTTGGATAAAGCTTCTTCAAATGGAGTCTTAAGAAGGACCTGCAATATTAATTTATTTCTACACTCTACCAAAGCACGATTACTAAAGATTTGGCAGATAGAGCATTCCTGGTCCAAATGAGAATGACCTAAACAGTAAACACAGGAGGTGTGCCTGTCAGAGTTGGGCATCTTACATACGCATTCCTGGCACTGCTTAAAACCAATGGTGCCGTCAGACTTGTCTGCCATATGGACGACAAAGAATGGAAGGTCAACAGGCAGAACTCTAGCAATACACTCACACATACCACAAGAGATAGAGAGAAAGACTACTGGTAGAAAAACTGCCTAAAAATAGGAGAGAAAGGGAAAACTTTACCAACAATGGTAAAAAGCACTACCTAACGGTAGAGAAGAGAGGGTAAAGGATAGGGCAACTACCAGCAATGGTAGAGACGCGATACCAAAAGGTATAAAGAAAAAAATGTACTTACTTGTAAAAGTATGGGTACAGAGAAAAGTTTGAAAGGAATTAAGAGAAGGACAGGAAAATATAGGTTAGCTAATAAATTCGATACTTAGCTGCGAGAGAAGAAACAGCTGACGTGTCTTGCTACAAGAGTGACAAACGAGATCTGGAGTAATATACAAGGGGTATTGTGGGTGGAGTCTTAGCTCATGAGATTTTTGGCTGGAGTGAGCTGTATAATAGCCGAACCAGTTTACCCAAGGGTCAAGAATAGTTGAAGATTGACAACATCAGATTGAAAGTTATGTACTTACATAACAATATATCTGTGTTGTCTCTTTCCGTTTGGTTCAACCTGTGGGTTATCTCTTCAAAGTGGTTTCGTATAACACCACAATCGTGTGGTACATCAGCAAGCGGGGGGGGGGGGGGCAGGTCGTATCCCCTTTGCAGGCTAGTCATGTTAGCTTGAAACACAGCTTCACAGCACAATCCCACTCTATAGGCATTCTGCATTCCATCAGAGCAAAACTGTGTGGCAGACAAGCTGAGCAGGAATAAGGCATTCCTTCACGAATGAGAACTAGATCAGTGGAACTTCCACCGTTTGATCCACATGTGGGGAGTTCCTCAAGTTGACCTTTTTGCCTCCCCTTTGAACAATCAACTGGCAAGACTCTGTTCCAGGACTCTATGCAAGAAGGCCTGGAAGAGAAATACCTTTTCTGTCCTTTTTTACAGAAATATGCTAGTATGCTTTCCAGCCTTTCCACTAATATCCAGGGTACTTCTGAAGATTCAGAAGGAATCTCCTAAGATCATTGTGGTGACTTCCTTTTTTGGCTTAGGCAACTGTGGCTCTCCCTTCTTTCAGGGATGGCCAGGGACAATTACCACAAGCTTCTTTACAGACTACATCTATTCACACAAGAACAGGGTGCTTCATGCAGTCCAACATCAATCATTTTAAATTGACTGCCTAGATGATAAGGTCTTAATTCCTTTCAGACACCTGTTTACTGAGGAGGTGCAGCAGGTAATGCAGGCAAAAAAGCCTGCTACTAGAAAATTATTACTAAATGGAAATGTTTTCTAGTTGGTGCCAACAGCATAACTAGCACCCATTCAAGGCTAGTTATGCTCTGGTTCTACAATATTGGTGAGAGTTACTATCCTACGGCCTTTCTTATCCCTCTGTCAAGGTTCATTTATTGACCATTTCAGCATGTCTACCCATAGATCCTCCTCTTTCAAGACAGTCTGATGTCAAAATGTTTTTTAAAGGGGTTTTGCATAAGAGGCCGCCAAGTAAATTGGTGGCTTCTCATTGAGTTCTTAATTTTGTGTTTGAGAAGCTAACACTTTCTCCATTTGAATCAGCTAATCTGTCTGACTTGAGGTTTTTAACACTGAAAACAGTTTTACTGATTGCTCTGACCTCTGCTGGAAGGGTATCGGAGTTGCAAGCTCTTATGGTGAATCAACCCTAGCTCATTTTCCATAGAGACAGGGTTTCTTTCACGACAAATCCTTCTTTTATGCCTAAAGTGGTTACATTAAGCCATACTATCCCATCTCCCATTTTCTTTACTGAATCTAAAAATGAGGGAAAAAGGATACTCTATACTTAGGATGCCCACACTGAGGTACTATCTTGACAGAACTCTCTCTCTCAGATGTTTGGATCAATTATTCACTTCTTGTGAAGTTAAGAAGAAACAACCTGTGCATCAAAAGAGAGTATTTCTAAATGATTGTCTAAGGTTATACCTTTTAGTTTACTCACCATAACAAATTTATACCAGGCTGGGACACGGCCTTTGCTACCGGGGCCTTGGCTTCATCTATGGATTTTTGAAAAAGGATGGATTCTAGAAAAATTCTAGAAGATGTTACTTGGTCCTTTGTACATACTTTTACAAAGCACTATAAGCTTGATTCTTTCTCTAGTTCCAGATGAAGCTTTGTTAGAACCATTCTCCAGGGGGTTCCTGGACTCTTCTCCTTCCATCTCCCAAATGTAGTTAGCTATGGTAATCTACTCAAATAACTAAGGCTACTGCAGCAGTGATCAATATGTTGAACATAGTAAAGTTGTGTAAGCTGAACTTGCATAACAGTAGATGTTCGAATGATCACTGCTGCAGTAGCCACTCCATCCCACCATCCCCTTATTTATTGGTGTGTTTTTTATGCCAGGGTATGGACATTTATGTTTTTGTGTTTCTCAGCCTCCCTCTTTCTGCTGGCAAGAAAGCTCTAAAGGGATTCACTCCCAAACTTGTCTTTTAGTCAGCTTAGCTCGAGCTGCTTAACAATTTGGGCGAGTGGAAGGTGTCCTGAAGCTTTGGAAGCAGGCCAGCTGTTATAGCCTAAGCAGATATAACCCATATAGCTACTGCAGCAGTGATCATTCTAACATCTACTGTTACGGCAAGTTCAACTTCTACAACTGTACTTTACCCTCAAGTGGCTATCTGACTATATTTCTTTCGGGTATAGTTTGAAAGAAAAGCCTGGTTGAATGGAACAAAAATAGACAACATGGATCTATCATTATAAGTACATAAATTTCATATCAGACATTGTCTTCTCCATCTGGGTTCAACCTATGGGACAGAGTCTCCAGCTACAATTCACCCTATGAGGCCCTATGACAGCACACTTAGCAATATGGTGGAACCAAAGGTTGCTCTACACCAAGTGAATATCCAACCTGTATCCAAATCTCAAGAAAAAGGTCATGGAGGTAGCCATTGTTCTAGTAGTGTGATCCTTCGGTTTGGAAATTAAAGACTTTCCTTTCAAACTACATCCTAATGAAATGAATTAGAAAGCCACTTAAATAAGGTAGACTTAGGCAATAGCTTTCCCAACCGGCCTTTTAAAAGGACTTTGTTCTATCTAAATAAAATCTCAGTTTCCTGTGAACATTAAAACAATGCAATAAGTATTTTCCTTTGTTTGAAAAGTTGGAGAAAAACACTCACAAATGAATGGCCTGCTTCAAGGTGGTTTCTGACTCCGCCTTAGGCAAAAATGAATGATCTGAGGGAAACCCTATCTTTATGAAAGGCCAGATATGGAGGTACCAAGGATAAAGCCTGCAGTTCTGAAATGCCTGGCTCCAGTAACAACCAGTGAAAGACAGTCATCCAAGGCAGCAACTTAAACGAGACTGTTGCTGAAGGCTCAAAAGGAGGGCTAGCAAGAATGGGAAGTATAAATAGTAAATGACAAAGAAGTACAGGGTCCCAGATCACAGATAGGGGTTGCAACAAAAACATTCCGCTGAGAAAGGCTTTTGAAATCTTCAAAGCTGTCAAAGGAGTATTATCTCTGTCAGTATGCAAGTCGGAAATATCAGCAAACTGAACTTTAATGGTGGAATTAACTAGATCCAGAGTGAAACAGGTTGGCAAGAAGATCAAGAATATTCTCCAAAGGCACTGAGAAAGGGATCCAAACCTTTAGAAGATGCCCAGAAAGTGAAGAGTTTCCACTTGTTAGTGCAGACTTTGTGAGTAGATGTGTTCTGGGAAGAGGACAAAATGTGAACCACTCTCGCCAAAAGCTTGACATCTCTGGTCATCAACAGAATTGGAGAAACTATGTAGTTAGCTCGAGAGTCTGGAGTTTGGTCAGATCCCAGTCTAACGAGTGAGAGGTCAGATCTGGAATGGGTTCCACCACCCAGGGAGGGTACTGCAGAAGAGGCCATAGAAAGAAGAACCACATCTGATAGGGCTAAAAAGAAGCAATCAGGATCACAGTCGATCTACAACACATGGTTTTCTGGAGAAATTTTATTATCAGAGATGTGGGAGGATAAGCATACAGAAGACCCGGGGGCCAGGAATACAGGAGTGCATTCCTGGGTGACTGTCCCTGTGGAGGAGCTAAGGCATAAGAACTGTTGCACTTGGTGATGGATGGGGAAGGAAACGGATTGCTTCAATGTCAAAGATCCCATCAGTTACCCTCAGATTTAGGAACCACTTGTGAGGAAGAAGGCTGTTCTTGCTCAGACTGTCCGCTAAAATGTTAGATTTACCCAGGATATGTGTTGCTACCAGAAACCACTGAGATGAAATTGCCCATTGCCAAACTCTCATGGCCTCTGGACAAAGAGGGTAGGACCGGATTTCCCCAGTTGTTCAGATACCAAACCACCAATATATTGCCTGCCCGTACTGAAATCACACCCTCAGGGAGGAAGTCCTGAAGAGCTTGCAATGCAAGAAGGGCTGCTCTCATCTCCAGGACAGTGATATGAAGACTGGCCTCAAGCGTAGCAAAAATCCCTTAGACAGTCTTCTTTCAAAATGCTCCTCCTCACCTGAGAAAGGAGGCATCCATCATGACTGTACCCTGCTGCAGAGGAAGAACAAATGGTCTCCTGTCTGTCACTAAGGAAGAGTCCAACCACTTGATTTGACTCCAACAGATTCCTGTCAAAATGATGGGAAAATCCATGCAGTGGACGAAGTAGGACCACTGCGTCACTACTGTCCACTGCAATATCCTCATATGGTACCTCAACAGGGGGAATTAAATCACTGCAGATATGTGACCAAAGAGTCTCAGAACCAGGGAGGCCAGAGGCTTCCTGTGAGACAGTATGAGATTGGCCTGAGCAAAAAAGGCAGACACTCTGTGTGCCAGAAGTCTTGCAATCTGAGACACTGTGTTTAACTGACAGCCTATGAATTCCAAAGTCTGAAATGGCTGAAAGCTAGATTTTTTGATAGTTTCTAGTGATTCCTAAGGATAGACACAGTTGGAGTAAGAAATTCCTGTCCCTGACTAAAGATCCCCTCTTGGAGGCAGTAAGAAGGCAATTTCCAGGTAAGGAACCTGGAAACATTCTGCCATGCACTTAGTGAACACCTGGGGGGGGGGGTGACACCAAAGGGCAGCTCACTGAATAGGTAATGACTGGCTCCCAGCCAGAAGCGTAGATATCTCCTGGACTGGACCACATTGCTATCTTTATATGATCACAGGCATTCTTGAGACTGACTCAGACATCCAGTCATCTTTCCTCAAAAGAGGTAGAATGGACTGCACTGTGACCATTCAGAACTTGGTCTGTTTTACAAAGCGATTTAAACTGCTTAAATCCAAAATTGGTCTGAGGTCCTTGTTCTTCTTTGGAATAAAAAAGAACCTGGAATAGACCCCGGATTTGCACTGGTCTGGTGGGACCTCTTTGATGACTATTTGTTAACAGCTTTTGAATCTTGATAGCTGCATCCCTTCTCTGATGGAGTGGTATGTCTGGAAGGTGTGTGGCATTTTCTTTTGAAAGAAATAAAGTTGGAATTGTGTAGCCTCCAAATAAAACTCAACACCCATGTGTCCTAGGTGATAGCTTTCCAAGCTTCCATTTGTAAAGCCAAGCAACCCCTGACTGCCTCCAGAGCAGGACTGCTGGGCAACCCTTCAAGAATGCTGAAAAGGTGTCCCCAGAAATGTTCCGCGGAATCCCTGGCTTTGTGGACCACTCCTGCTGCATGGGTGGCATGCGTTTTGGTTACCCCCCCCCCCATCACTGGGATATCCCTCCGCAGGAACATCCTGAAAAGTCTGCTAGGCTTTTCAAAAGATGAGATGCTTGCCCCCTTCTGGTTTCTAGAGTTGGTCAGCTGTAGGTAGGCAAAAATAATTCTGATGGCAGTGTTTCTGTCTTGTTCACTCCTGGTCAACGTGTCTTTAATCTTAGGCCCAAAAAGCCATCCAAACAGGAGTTAATAAAATGCCAGCACCAGCAGCTAGAGATGTGCCATCGGTCAAATTGGAGAGAAGATGCATGGTCACTCTGGAAATAGACTGCAATGCGGACAACTGCATCTCCAGTGTCTTCTGAGGCTTTGGTACCTGCTGTGCATTCACTACTCTTGACACTTCAGAGATGATGTGCCATTTTTAACCTTGCCAAATGAGTCAGGTAATTTAAAGCTCTAAATGCAGAGGTGGCTTAAGCATAGGAGCACTTCCCTAACCAGTCCAACTGCCCTAGATTCCCTGTTGGGAGATGGACCAGTGAACTCTCTTCTAAGATACCCTTCTTGGGGGCTGCTGCCTCCAAAATAGCATCAATGGTGGGACCCTTACTACAATGTTGTTGATCCTTGGAAGGGGCCAAGATCTTGTTGGGCTTTTTAGGTATCAGTTTCACTGTATCAGGCTCCCGCCAAGACGCTAAGCCAATAAGTGCATCTGGAGGGGGAACCACCCAGGACATGGATGGGCCCACCCGGAAAGACTCAAAAAATACACTCTGCTGAATGGGGCTTTGGTTGTCCAGTCCCAGCAGTGGCAAAGCAGCTCCATGAGATCACCAAAGGAAGCATCTTCACAGCGTGATTTTGAGACCCCTCTGCTTCCTCAAGGTCAGTATCCTCAGGTGTTTACTCTTGTACTATTTCTTGCCATCACCCTCCTGCATAGGGAAATCCAGAGGACAGGTGGAAGAAGCAGGGGGTCCTGAGTGCATAGTATCCTGGAGGTCCATCGGAATGGGCTGTCCCAGAGTAAGCTGGTGCGAGTCCACAAGGCACAGACAACAAGGGTGGAGGAATAAAGGTCGTCTCCCTGAGTCTGCATCCCTGGGATCTGAAGACTCCAAGGACATGCCAGATTCTGGCGCTACTCCTGTTTGCCCCAACACAGACTGCAGCCAAACTGTCAAGTGCTGTAGTGCCAAGAGGGAGGGATGACTTGGATACAAAGCTTCAACTCCAACCCAAAAACCCCGGCCCTGAATATTTGGCTCTGAGACCGACCAGAGTTGATAACGTCAAGGTAAGAGTTGCAGTCTGAATTGGCCAGGCCAGCGGACCCAACCCCAATGGTGGTAAGGCAACCGACTCTGGGAACCCCAGAAAGTACAGTTGTGTACCTACCATAAATGTAGATGTTCAAGTGTATTCACTGTTGCAGTCATTACTCTTGGGTTATCCTGCTGGCAGGCTACCCGCAGTCGGCCAGAATTCCAAAGTCTAGGTCCGGCATCGATTGCTGTCACCTCTTCCCTGATGTCAGTGCGTCAGGGGTATAAAAGATGCAGCCGACACCATTTACTTCAGTTTTTCTTGCCCCAGATGTCAGGTGCCCCCAAATTGGTAGGCTGAAAAAATATGCCAATAAGTATGCATGCACAAAAATAACATTTCCTTCATCTACAAGCAAATACACCGCATAGGTTGTATAGGATAGAGAAGTACAGATAAGTCCCAGCAAAGAAAAGGGGGATGGTGGGTGGGTAACCTGGACTGCAACAGTGAATACACTCGAACATCTACATTTATGGTAGGTACAAAACTGTACTATGTTCATCATGTTTCACTGTTGCAGTCATTACTCTTGGGTTGAATCCCAAAGCTGAGGATGGGTGGCTGGGCTAAATAGGATTAGGAGAGGCTATGAGGCCCTGCCGAACTGCAGTGGCAAAGCCTGCTCTTGATTTAGAGTAAAGAGGTAAGTGGTAGTGCTTTGTAAAGGTATGCACTGAACTCCAAGTTGCAGCCTCTAAGATGTCTTTGGTTGGTACTCCTCTAAGGAAGGCTGCTGAAGTGGCTGCTGCTCTGGTAGAATGAGGCCTAATGCCCTTAGGCACTGATTTGCCATAATGAAGATAGCAGAAACGGATGCAATGGCCTATCCATTTAGAAATAGTCTGTTTTGAGATAGCCTTTCCTTGTGACCCTGCAGCATATGACACTAAAAGTTGCTCAGTCTTTCTGAAAGCTTTAGTTCTGTCCAAGTAGAAGCGTAACTGCCTGTGTATGTCCAAAGAATGCAGAATTTTCTCACCCTTGTTCTGTGGGTTTGGATAAAAGGTAGGCAAGTGAATGATTTGGTTGAGGGCCACACTGGACACCACCTTAGGCATAAATGTTGGGTTTGTCCTCAGAGAAACCCTGTCTGGATGAAAAATGATAAAAGGTTCCACAGCCATGAGTGCTTGTAACTCCAAGACCCATCTTGCAGAGGTTATTGCTAGGAGCAGAGCTGTTTTCCAGGATAAGAATTTTATATCAGCTCTTGAGGCTGGCTCAAAAGGAGGCAGTGTGAGTTTTTCCAAAACATAATTGAGGTCCCATGCCGGAATTGGTGCTCTCCTTGGAGGCCTGATGTTTTTGGCCCCTCTGAGGTACTGCCTTATTAAAGGGTGAGAAAAGATAGGTGGTTCCGTATTGTAATGGGCTGAAATGGCAGAGGCATGAATCTTAACTGATGAGAAAGAAAGGCCTTTGTTCAGCATCTCAGTTAGGTATTGTAAAATCTGAGGAATATTTGGTACACACGTGTCAATGCCTTGTTCCTGGTTCCAAGCA
Organism: Protopterus annectens; assembly: GCF_019279795.1. Classification (NCBI taxonomy): domain Eukaryota; kingdom Metazoa; phylum Chordata; order Ceratodontiformes; family Protopteridae; genus Protopterus; species Protopterus annectens. The sequence goes on along the minus strand of NC_056731.1, from coordinate 787,882,601 downwards.
CAGAATCTCTTCCATTTTTCTGCATAACATTTTCTGGTACTGGGCCTCCTGGCCTCCAAGATAACATCCATAACAGCTTTTGAAAGAGGAGTGTTTTGAATGGCTACATTATCCGCCATGCTCCCAGATTTAAGGTCCTGAGTTGGCTGTGCAGGATCCGATTGTTTTGTTGGGTCAGCAAGTGAGAAGTTTGAGGCAATATCCATGCTGGACCTTGAGACAAGCTCTTTAGGATTGGGTACCAGTGCTGGCGTGGCCAGTCTGGTGCAAGCAGTATCATTTTTGGCTTCTCTTGTCTGACCTTTAGGAGTACCCTGGGAAGGAGAGGCAGTGGAAGAAAGGCATATACTGTTAGATTTTTCTAGCTGAAGGATAGGGCGTCCACTCTCCATGCTTGCTTGTGATAAATCCTTGTAGAAAATCTCTGCAATTGGCAGTTGTGAGGGGAGACAAATAGATCTATGTCTGGGCATCCCCATTTCCTTGTTATCATGCTGAAGATTTGTGGATCCAGTTTCCATTCGTGGGGATCCATGAGGTTTCTGCTTAGTTCGTCCGCCAGAGTATTTGTTTTTCCTGGCAGGAATTGTGCTTGCAGGTGAACTTGATAAGCCAATGCTGTGTCCCATAAGGTCATTGCTTGTCTGCAGAGGGGGTAGGAATGTGTACCTCCCTGCTTGTTTATGTACCACATGACCATAGTATTGTCTGTCTTTATCAGTAGCTGTCCTGGTTGAAGTAGATCCTTGATAGCTGTCAGGGCATTTTGAACAGCTAGCATCTCTTTTTGATTTATGTGAAGATGCATCTGGCTTGCAGGCCATGTGCCCTGAATACATTTTCCTACCATATGGGCCCCCCAGGCATAATCTGATGCATCCGTTGTCAGTGTCTGTCTGGCTGTGGGTAAACTGAATGGCAGACCCTTGTTGTGGTGACAGGCATCTGCCCACCATCGAAACTCCTGTTGCAGGCAGGGAATGAGTGTAATTACTGTCTCCAGGCTGTGGCAATGCTGAGTCCAAACACATTTTAGATACCATTGTAGTTTCCTCATATGCAGTCTGGCATATGGAATTAGTAGAATGCAAGATGCCATGAAACCCAGGGCCTGCAGGATTTTCCTTGCAGATAAGTGGGTCTTTGTTGCCAATTTTTTGAAGTAAGAAGTCAGTTGTTTTTGTTTGAATGGCGTGAGATAAGCCATCTGGGCAGTTGTATTTAAGCTTGCACCCAGGAATACTATCTCTTGAGAGGGCACTAGTTTTGATTTATTTTCGTTTACTGTGTACCCTAGGCCAATTAGTAATCTTTTTACAAACGCCATATGCTTTAGAAGAATGTCTTTGTTCTCTGCTTGAATAAAGCAGTCGTCCAAGTAGGGATATATTTGAATTCCTCTTTGTCTGCAAAATGCAATTACTGGAGCCAGGCATTTTGTGAAGACCCTGGGTGCAGTAGATAAGCCAAAGGGCAGTGCAGAGAATTGGTAGTGCATTGAGCCAGCTATGAATCTGAGGTATCTTCTGCAAGATTGTCTGATTGGGACATGCAGGTATGCCTCTTTTAGGTCCAAAGTTACAAGCCAAGCCTTCTTGCCCAGCATGGGGAGCAGCTGCTGTAGAGTCAACATCTTGAATTTTGGAACTTCCAGAAACGTATTTAGTATAGATAGGTCCAGTATTGGTCTCCAGGTTTTGTCCTTTCTGGGCACTAAGAAATGTCTGGAGTAAAATCCTTGCCCCTGCTCTTGTTGTGGTACTTGTTGAATGGCCCTCATGTCCATGAAGGCTGTAATTTGCTTTTGTGCCTCTGCCCATTGATTGTGTGGCAGGTCTGGCATACCTTTTGACCTTGGTAGGGTGTGAAAATGGGACCTGTAGCCTTGGAACACTATGTTCAAGACCCATTTGTCTTGGGTAACCATTTGCCAGTTTGATGAAAAAAGTGCTAGTTTTCCCCCTAAGGGGGCTGCCAAAAGAAAAGTGCTTGGATCTGGCAGAGGAAAGTCATTGGGACTGTTTCCTGTAAGGTTTTGATTTGTCTTCTCCGCTTTTGGAGGTAGGAGCACCCCATTATTTAGGCCTGTATGAGCCTTGGGGCTGAGATCTGCCTCTGGGACACCTGTATCTGCCTTTTTGTGGTCTGTCTGACAGTGGAAAGGACCAATTTTTAGAAGGCCAGTTCTTGCTAAATCTGGGTGGCTGTAACTGTAAGAAATCCTTAACTGTCTGCATGGATTTTGCTTTATCCTCCATTTTTTTTCAACATCTCTTCTGCTTTAGTACCAAACAAAGTATCATGCTGTAAAGGAGCATCTAATAATTTTGCTTTATCATGATCAGGCAGATTCTGTTCCTTTAACCAAGCATGCCTTCTAATAACAGAACCTGTAACTGCGGCCCTGCAAGAGTCCTCCAGTGAATCATAACCAAATTGCAAAGTATGCTTTCCCACTTGTTCAGCTGCATGCAATAAATCCTGCATTTCCTTGTTCTCTGAACATTCAGTATTTGTCAACAATTTCTGTTTAAGCAGTGACATTAAATATTGCTGATATTTAAGCATATGAAACTGACAATTTAAAGCCCTTACAGCCAAGGTAGCAGAAGTGTAAACTTTTTTCCCCCCATCTGTCCAGAGCCCTAGAATCCCTATCAGAGGGGACAGGGTTTTTTGCAGTGGAAGCTTTGACCCCTTTGGGACCCTGAGATATAGTTTCTGGGTCAGCAGCGGGGTTTTTATATAGGAATTTATGAGAATCCGGGACCCTGTAGTATCTGTCTGGCTTAGCAGGTGCAAGGGGTAAAGAGTCAGGGGACAGGCCGGACTCTGAAAATACATCATCTACACTGTCTAGAAAAGGTGGAATAGCAAGGGGTCTGTGCTGAAGAAGTAGCAGAAAGTCTCTGAGCCTTTTCTAAGATTCAGAATAATCTTAGCTCTCCCAGTGGAAATGCTCCCTCATGGTATGCAGGGTTTCCCCAAAAAAATAATCTTCAGTTGGAGAGGCTGAAGGAATGGATTCTTCAGCATCAGAGTCCTCATAGGGAAGCATGGAATAATCCTGTTCAGAAGAGGAATCAGAGGAAACAGAAACCTGATCAGAAGAATCATGTTCTGTCTCTTGCCTAGGCCTCTTATCAGGAGGGGGATGGGAACCCCTGATCAAAGTAATTAGGTCTTCGGCCATTTTAAGCATCTGTTTTTTAGGCATGGAAGTCTGAGTAGGAGAATGCTGTACTTGTTCTTTGTCTTTAGAGTTGCTTTAGTCTTTGTCTTTGAAGCTGAAGATGGCTTAACATATAGTTGTGTAGGTCTGAAGACACCCTCAGAAGCCGATGCCTGCTCAGCGGCTCCGGACCCATTTGAGGGAATGATTTCCGAGTGTCCAATACCTTGAGTATCCAGAGGCCCAGTTGGCTCCACGTGGAAGTCAGAAGCGGCCTGTGGCTCTGAGGTAGCGGGCGCCAGGGGCTGCAAAAGCACCTCACTGAGAACCGGCGAACCGGTGACTGGCCTAACGGAGGCCTCGGCGTCGGTTTTGGACCTTGGATGCCTATCCTTTTCCTTGTCCTTGCGTTCTTTGTAAACTCCGGTCGTCGGCTGTTCCGACGGCATTATATAATTAAATCTTCGGCCAAAGTAATGAAATGCAAAATCGAACCGACGCTTAACAGTGCGTTGGTTAAATCTAGCACAAAACCGACAGCTAGCAACGTTGTGATCAGGGCATAGGCAAGGAATACAGTAAGAGTGAAAATCCTTATGAGGTATTTGCTTCCCACAAGAAATACAATTGTTAACTTTTTCTGACATCGGTCTGGAGCAAGAAAAAAGTTTTCCCAACGGGGTACTTAGCTTTAATGAAGACTTTGTTTCTGAAATTCGGATTTGAAAATCTCAGGAGTCGGCTGACTGGCACTTGCGAACTGCTTATGCTTCGGGCAAGAAAGACTGAAGAAAATGGCTTCGGCTGCATCTTTTATACCCTTGGTGCACTGACGTCAGGGAAGAGGCGACAACAACCGACGCCGGACCTAGACTTTGGAATTCTGGCCGACTGCGAGTAGCCTGCCAGCAGGATAACCCAAGAGTAATGACTGCAACAGTGAAACACGATGAACATCCACAGGAAGCAAGCCAGTTGGAGCTGATGTCTCAGGTCGAGGTAGATGAGATCAAGACTAGTTGCATCTCAGCTTACAGGAAGAACTGCACCAACTGCTCCAATTCGGTGGGTCTAATTCTTCCAACTAACAGGGTCCACTAAGATAAAGAAGCTGTCAAGAGGGGTTGGTGGCCACCCTACCAGTAAAAGGTACTGAGGATTGAGCCCAAACCATAGAAGATTGGATCCAGAGAAGAGAAAATTATGATTCTGAGGAAGCTCCCTAAAAGTAGAGGGCAAAAAAGGGAAGTGAATTATGCCCAAAGAAGGCCCTTTTGATAGGAAGGAGGCTAGAGATGTTAAATGTCAGGGAAGGAACCTTTCTAAGCAGTCTGCGCCGTGGGGAGAACGGGTCCGAGTAGTCAGGTCAGAGGGCAGCGTGGATGCAGGCAGAGGAGCTGAAGCTATTTGGATCTTCAGATCCAGCTGGCTATCAGCAGGGGTATATGTTCATCTGCGATCCCCTTTAGGTAGTCTGGGGTTCTTAGTACCCTCCCTCCAACCCTGATCACTCATATCCAATTTGCTGGCTGGAGAGGAAGAGAAGGAAGCAGCATCTCTGGCAGGTAGAAGGCACTTAAGGACAAACTTAGTCCTTCGCTTGTTGACAACACTGGATCAGAAGCTGTCACAAATGGAGCAATTGATTTTTGTACACTCAAAAAAGGGCAAGAATAACCTGTAACAGAATAAACAGTTAAAATCCTACAACTACCCCAAACTAGCCTAAAAGATACAATCTATCTTACAATAACAAAAAGCGTAAAGGAATAGGTAATAGAAATGCATGAAAAAAGATACCCCAAGTAGTGCTCAAGATCTAGCTGTTCTCCTGGAAGGTGGCAAATGAAATTTGAGATAGCTCTGTAGAAAGCAAGGTACTACGGGTAGAGGAGGTTGAGCATGCGGGCTTAAATCTTTGGAAAGTGACGGTTTAGATCAGAGTTAAATTCGATAACCCACAAGCTGAACCTGAACGGATAAGATATTGAATACATATTTATTTAATCCCAAGCTGGGGTATTTAAGTACTTTTATTTATTTACTACACACTGCAGTGGTATTTATGTGTATTAGTGATATTTATGGGATTCACAGGTTGTCTTAACTGTAAGATGCCAATTCGACATCTGTGAAGCAGTAACAGGTGCTATGCATTTTTTCAGATGTGTAAAAGCTTCTTTCTAAATTCAGAATACCTAGTCAAAAAAGCTAACTGGGAGGTGGTTCAAGTTTGCTGGCACTATTTTCATAGAATTTTTTTGACTTATGTGTTAGATAAAAGGGAGTCTTTGAAAGGTCAGGAATTGTCTTTCTTGTGTATATTATATAGAGTGCTTTTGATTTTAGTTTCTTTAGGATGGGACACTTTCACAAAAAATGTTAAAATAAATGTAGAAAGTAAAAGGATAAGCAAATGATCACTGGCTGTTAATTTGGCATTTTCTGGAGAAGTGCATTGGTGCTCACTCTTGAGTCTAGGTGGATTATCAACACCTGTTGTTCATGAAGATTTGAACAGACTGAGTATTTTAGGAGGAATTTAGTGTTGCAACTTAGACTGTGTATTTTAAGTGAGAAATAAAGACAGTGATTACCAATGCCCACCTTGTTTGAAGACTAACAAAGGAATCAATGGTATACAATCTTAGCCTTAGACGTCTTCCTACCTTGTCAACTATTATGTCCGTGTGGTTTTAAATGACAGACTGGGATCTAAGGTAATCAAAAGACATTCATGTTAGGATTTTGGTGCTATTCTGTCTGATTGTTTCCAAAACACCTGCTTACCTTTAACTAGCTTGTTTAGATGGTGCTGAATAGCATGGATACTGTTTTATTGATACTAAGCTTTAAGAAGTTAATTGTGAACAAGCAGCAATGTCGGCAAAAGTCATTTTGATGATCTTTTGGGATGAGTTCAAAAACAGGCCCAAGTCCTATGGAGGCTTAAGATGTCTGCACATAGGTTTATTACTGAGGAATATATGTACTTTGCAATACTGCTGAAGAATAAAGACAACAGTATGGGTTTGAGAACGCACTACAATGAGCTTGTGGCCACAAGCCACACACTTCTTGAATCCTTTATCCATGTTAATTACACAGTACACATACACATGAAAAAAAAACACCCTGCCCAACTACAACCTACTAAAAAGTCACAATTACAGCAAACCAACAACACACACACAAAGCAGGAAAAATAGAACAATCCTACTTAACTCTAAAAACTACACTACCTAAAAATAAGAAGAATTTACAACACCCAAAGTATTATCCTATACAATAAAGAGGGTAAAGGGAAAAAGGGGAGAACTACTCTGAAAATCACTGAAAAGGATGAAATCCCAACGGCAATATAGATCAAGCTGCTATTCTAGAAAATGGCAAACAAGATCTGGGTTTATTCTATTTGAACTAGGCATTATAGGTAGAGGAGTAGGAGCTCAAGGGGCTAAAGACTTTTGCAAATGTCTGGTCTTAGAAGAGAGTCAGATCTGATAACCCCTAGGTTGAACCCAGATGGAAAAGACATTGGACTGAAAGTTAAGTACTCACCATAACGATATATCTGTGTGGTCTCTTTCTGTCCTTCAAGATCTGTGTCAGGTCTGACTTCAGCCGCTTTCAAGCTTCTAGCTCCAGTGCTCAGTCTCTTCCCCTTACCCATAATCTCTGATATTGTGTAAAATACCTCAGATAGAGTTTGCCCGTACGAAAAAGGAAAAGTGTGGAATCTAAAATAGGGGTAGTGAAGATAAACCAGCTGGGAAAAAAATGTGTCTTGATAAATAACCTCAAGGAGCCAAGGCTAAATCATTCAGAGAAAACAAGGAACCAGATGATCAAAAGCTGTCAAAACACATAGAAGGGGGAAGGTGGGTGGAGAGTTTAGGAGGGACAGAAAGAGACAACAAAGAGCTATCATTATGTTGAGTACATAACTTTCGTATCTGATGTTGTCTTTTCCATCTATTCCTTAACATATGGGACAGAGTCCCCAACTGCAGTAACACTTGGTGGTCTTATGGAAGGATATTCCAGAGTACAGCTGCACCAAAAGAAGCTCTTGCTCTGGATTACATGTCCAGTTTATAATGAATGCGGACCTTGGACCAAGTGGGAGATGCACAAATGTCATCAAGAGGTACTATGGAAAAGAATGCTGTCAATGAACTGAATGATATAACAGAATGGGCCTTTGGGGGGAATGGGCAGGCACAGATCCATCTGCCTGTAAACAGAGAAAATGCACTCAGACAACCAACAGGAGAGTGAGACCTTAGATGATCCTTTTTCCATTTAGACGGGAGTGTAATGAAGAGAAAACTGACAAGTTCTTCAGAAATCTCTGGTCTGGTGTAAAAAAGAATCTTAACTGATGGTTAACATCTAGTAAATGTAATATATATTCACCCTTGTTTGCAAAGTTTGGGAAAAATATGGGGAGATTTATGGCTTGGTTGACAGAGGATTCAGTAGCCAACTTTGGAATAAAGGAAGGACTGGTCCTCAGACTTGCTCTGTCATTATGAAAAAAACAAGCAAGGGGGTTTTGCAGACAAGGCATGTAGCTCAAAGTTCCTCCTAGCAGAAGTAACAACTAAGAAAAGAGTTTTCCATGACAAAAATTTTAAATCAGCCTTGGCAGCAGGTTCAACTGGAGGACTTGTTACGCCTTGCAGTAAAAAAAGAAGTTATGTTCTTACCATAATGTTCCATGTTTGTTGTCCTTTATCTCACCTTTCTTCTTTCTGGTTGGATTCAGAGATGATCTTGGCTCCGACTCAGCCACTTCTAAAGCTCAAAGTGTCCTTACTGGCTCGAGGCTAACCCCTTATCCCAGCATGCATAGCGGTAGCTAACCAGATCTCGTTTGTGAGAACTAACCACTAGATGGGAGAAATATGAATTACCCAATAAAAGAAGTAACTAAACAATAAAGCCTCCTTGTACCGAAAACAACAGGACAACAATGGTGACAAGGACTATACCAAAAGCTGAAAAACAAAGGAAACTCAGTCAAATCAGCAAAAAAAAAGGGAAATTCCTCTCAATCATCCAGGATGGGGGAAGGAGGGAGGGACGCAAGAAGGAAGGCGAGATAAAGGAAAACAATCATGGAACGTTATGGTAAGAACATAACTTCTTTATGTTATGTTGTCCATCTCGCCTTCTTTCTTTCTGGTTGGGAAAACATCCCCAGCACCTAAATCCTGGGTGGCTCATTGGAAAAGAGACTTCAGAACCATGGAACCAAAGGATGCCCTGTTCCGAGAGGCCATGTCCACCTTGTAATGAGTAATGAAGGTATGGGGAGAAGCCCATGTTGCTGCCGCACAAATAGTATCTAATGGAAGCTTAGCTTGAAAGGCTATGGAGGTAGCCAAGGACCTAGTAGAATGTCCCCTTACTTTTCCCGGGACAGACACATTCCGAGACTCATAAGCATAAGTAATAGTACTGGACAGCCATTTTGACAAAATCACTTTGGAAACTGGTAAGCCTTGCTTACTCTGAGAGAAATATACAAACAGCTGATCTGATTTTCTGATGTCGTTGATTCTTTGAAGATAAAATCGTAACTGCCTGTGGACATCCAATTGATGTAACTTATACTCTGGCTTGTTGCCATAATTTGGAAAAAAAAACAGGAAGTTCAACTGATTGATTCAAATTATACTCTGAACAGACTTTTGGTAAAAAAGGAAGGATTAGTTCTAAGAGATAGTCTATCCTTGTGAAAAATCATATAAGGCGGGCAGATGAAAAGTGCCTGTAACTTGGAAACCCGCCTAGCTGATGTAACAGCAATCAGGAAGAGGGTCTTCCATGATAAGACCTTTAGAGGACAAGAAGCAGCTGTGTCAGAGAGAGTGTGGATCAGAGCCACTAGTACTAAATTTAAATCCCAAGGGTGAAGAGGTTCTCGGATAGGAGGCCTTAATAGGGTAGCACCTTTCAAAAAGGCCTTAAATTGTTTGTGGGATATGACGTTAGAACCTAGAAGGCCCACATGAAAATTAGAAATAGCAGCCAGCTGAACACAAATTGTAGAAGCCGCTGCTCCTTTTTCGAAGGTTTCTGCCAGGAATTCCAAGATTTTTGAAATTGGAGCTGTAAAGGGATCAATTTCATTTTGTTCGGCCCAGAAGGGGAACCTCTTCCATTTACTAGCATAAAGTTTCCTAGTAGCTGGTTTATGAGAAGAGACTAAAATATGTTGAACCATAGGTGAGATATCACGGAGCCTGGCTAAGACTGGAAGTGGAGAAACCAAGCTGTCAGCTTGAGAGTTTGAATGGAAGGATGAAGAGCGCCTGACTGATATGTCAGGAGGTCTGGAACAGAGTCCAGAATCCAAGGCTTCTCTTTCAGGTAATGCCAAAGGAACGGGAACCATATCTGACGAGGCCAGTACGGGGCAATGAGGATCAGCTTGCGACTCAGCAACTTTGCTTTCTGAAGAACTTTTGAAATTAAAGGAAAGGGGGGAAAGGCATAACGAATCCCGGGGGTCTAATTGTGGACCAGTGCATCTCTAGGTGAATGTCCTGGTGGGGGAACTAGGGCAAAGTAGTGCTGCATTTGTTGTTTAGGTGAGAGGCAAAAAGATTGCAGCATGGATGGCCCCATCTGCGGAAGATCGTATCCGCCAAATCTTGTTTCAGAGACCACTCGTGGGGCATGAGAATTGCCCTGCTGAGCTTGTCCACTATCACGTTGGACTTCCCCAGAATGTGAGTTGCAACTAGAAAACGCTGAGAGGAAATCGCCCATTGCCATACTCGAAGGGCCTCCCGACATAAGGGGTAAGATTTGGTTCAGCCCTGTTTGTTGATGTACCACACTACTGACATGTTGTCCATCTGAATTGCTATATAGCCCAAAGGGAGAGAGAGTCGTAAAGTGCTTGCAATGCTAATAACACCGCTATCATCTCCAGGACATTGATGACAACCTTACGAGTACCATTTGCACAAGTTCCTTAGACTGTCTGTCCCAGACAATGCCCCCCAACCCTATCTGGGAAGTGTCCGTGGTAACTGTGGCTACCGGATGAGGGGCTACAAAGGGTCTGCCTAGAGTGACTAGGGGAAAGTGGAGCCACCACTGTAGATCTTTCTTGCAAGCATTCGTGATTAAGATCATGTGTGACAGTGGAAAATCCTGATACGACCACTGAGTGAAGAGGAGCCATTGCAGAATCCTCATATGGTAAGTGAACGGAAATAGAGTAATGGCAGCCACCATCAAACCCAAGACATTTAGGACTAACCGAGCCTGAATCTTTAACTTTGACAAGAGGAGAGAGACCTGACCTCGAATGGCAAGCACCCTTTCTTGTGGGAGCTTGGCTAATATGTCTCTTGTATTTAGTTGAGCGCCTATGAAAGTAATACACTGAGAGGGCAACAAGGCAGATTTTTCATAATTTTCTGTGATTCCTATGCATGCACAAGTGTGAATCGTGTGGTTCCTGGCCCTTAAGAGATGATGCTCAGTGGTGGCAGTGAGGAGCCAGTTGTCTAGATAAGGAAACACCTGGAATCCCAAACGTCTCAGGTGAGCCGTCACTACTGCCATGCATTTGGTGAACACCCTGGGGGTTGTGGTGAGACTAAAGGGCAGAGCTCTGAACTGGTAATGACTAGCTTCCAGCCGGAAGCGTAAATGTCTCCTGGACTGCCTGTCCATTTTTATATGGTAGTAGGTGTCCTGGAGATGGATACAACACATCAAATCGTCCTGACCCAAAAAGGGAAGAATGGACTGCAGTGTCACCATCCGGAACTTGGTCTTCTTTACTAACCTGTTTAACTTGCTGAGATCCAACATAGGTCTCCAGTCCCCTGTCTTCTTTGGAACTAAAAAGAACCTTGAGTAAGTTCCGGATTCTATCTGGTCTGTGGAGACTTCCTGAATGGCTCCTTTTTGCAGCAAAGCTTTTACTTCTACGGCTGCTTGATCCTGAAGATTGGGTGGAACATCTGGGATTGATAATTTTTTACTTCTTGGGGGTGTTTGAGAGAAGGGAATTTTGTAACCATGGATATTATGCACTGTACCCACTCGGCTTCTGTTACATCTTGCCAGGCTCTTGAGTACAGTGATATTCTGCCCCCAACTGCCTCCAGAGGTGGGCAGCACTGTAATCCTTCAGGGATTCTGAAAGGGCCTGGCAAAGAACATATCCCTGTTGCCCTGTTGCGGACCCCCTCTGCCACGAGGTCAGCATCTCCCGTTATTTCCCCCTCTACCTCTGGGGAAATTATCTCCATGAGTGTCTGGCAAAGCTCCCTGGGATTTATGGAACCACATTTTGCCACTCTTTTGGCCTTTGGGATAAGGCCTGGATGGAGTGGAAAAACGTTCTTCTACGGCAGAAAGAGTTTTGCCATCCCTATCACTCCTGGTAAGAATATCTCGAACTTGCGGCCTGAACAAGGCTGAGCCGTCAAAGGGGGTGTTTGTAAAGGAGGTCTTGAAGAGCTCCGCAAATTGACAAAGGCGCATCCAGGAATGTCTGCGAAGAGCCACTCATGTGCCTGCAGCCCTACTTGCGCCATCTGCTGAGTAAGAAATCAGGCACATGGAGGAGTTAACAATGGAGATTAGGGTCACTAGCTGGTTAGCCAACTTGGATGCTGCTCCCTCAGCTGAAGGATCGTGGAGGGTATCTCTCAGCGCTTTAAGGAGATCCCTCTGAAGTCTTGTGAAATGTGTCAAATAGTTCAGCGACCAAAGAGTAAAGGCCGGTGAAGAGAAAACACGCTTCCCATATCTAGCCATGGCTCCTTGTTTGGTGGATGGACAGAAGAGGAAGTCTCCGCGAGTTCCTTCTTGATGGCTGCTGCCAGCACCATAGCATCAACTGGCATGCCTTTAGAGAGAAAGATCTTGTCCTCTGGTGCGGTCATGAATTTGTTAGGCCTTCTCGGAACAGGCTCCATGGTCTCTGGAGCACTCCATGCCTTTCGACTCACTACAGACAAAAGTGGGTCGAAAGGCGGAAACACCCAGGAGGTGGAAGGTCAGGAACCAAATGCGTCCAGGTACACAGACTCATCCTCAGAAGGGGCAAGGGACTTCCAGTTTCCCCTCTGCCTAAGGATCTCCAAGATGTCTGAGAATGAGACATCTTCAGAGGGGGACCGTGGGGACCCTTCTGAGTCATCCAAGTCTGTGTCAGAGGTGACAGACTCAGGGGAGTCTACATGTTTCCTCTTACATTTTTTTCTTCCTGGGAACCTCTTCTGAGGCATGCTCAGGAGAGGTCTCAGAAGAAGAGGGGTCGTCCTGTGGGGCGTCCTGGGACATTGGTTCCCTACGCTTGGGACGGAGAGAAGGATCCGAGGCAGACACCAGTATCGATGGGGATGGAGCCAATGGAGCTGAGGGTGGGACTGTCTCGGTGGACAGCACACTCCTCATCACCTCGAAGGCACCGCGATCCAGAACGGAGAGAGGCTCTGGCTCCAAGGAGCCTGGAGACCTCCTCCACACCAAAGGTGACCGCTCTGAGGCAGATGTGGGAGCCGAACTCACCTGCGCCGAGGCTCCAAGAGGGAGAGCGGGGTCGGACAAGGGTACGATGCCACTTCCCCCCTCGGAGCCGACGAGGGATTCTCGGTGCCCAGACCCCTCGATGGAGCGGACTGTCGAGGATGTCGGAGTGATTGTCGGAACCAACGGTTCCACCACTACTACTTCCATGCACTCTGGCTCTGAACTGGATGCAGTCGGCGGAGGAATAGAGACAGGGACTGGTTCAGACAATGGCGCTACTTCCTTCTGGGCTGGGCCTGACAGCAATTGAGCAAATACACGTGTCTTGAGCAGCCTCTTCACCACTCTCTCCACATCATCAGATAAACTCCTGGATGATCGAGAGGAGTGGGCCGAGGACTGGTGACTACCTGCCACTGACTGCAAAAGTGGAGACTGAGGCACAGATCTCACCAGGTCCAAAGAAGGAGATCTCAATCTCTTTTGGGTCCAGGACAGCTCCGAAGCCACAGATAGAGCAGCTGGAGAAAAGGACTCTTCGCTGCCAACAATCCGCTCTGAAGGATCAGAAGATTTTCACTTTGTCAGCACTGAAGGTGGAGGCAATGAAGATGCCAGTTTGTCATCAGATTTTTTTGAAGACTGAGTATCCAGTGCAACCTCAACCTGAGGTTTTAATAACCCTCTCAATATCAGTTTGTTGCTCCTCTCCTGCAAAACCCGTGCACTAAAGGCATGGCAAACAGAACACGAGTCCTGCAGGTGGACCGCACCTAAACAATAAACAAAACTCATGTGCCCGTCCGTAAGTGACATTTTTTTGGCAACATGAGTTGCATTTCTTAAATCCTGACTGCTTTGTAGGTTCTTTCGACATCATAAACACAAAGGGGGAAACAACAATAAAGAGTGTTTTTTTTTTTTTTTAAAGAAAGAAAGGAAGGAAAGAAGAGGAGGGTATAGCCACTAAGTTAAACGGCTACTGCTCCCAAAGGGAGAAAGCATCTAACTAAACGGCTTCTCCCGAAGTAGCAAAGAGGGATAAAGGGACAAGACAAGAACCCTCAAAAAAAGAATGGGCCACCAACAACACACACAAAAAAGGCCTGAGAGAAAATGACAGCCTAACACAGCCAAAAACAACAACTGCAACGTGCATAGGGGTGATAAGGAAGAAAAAACTCTAAACTCTAAGGAAATTTAGCCTAAACAAATAACGATTTTGACAGAAAAAATTCACTACTTAGCCTGAGCCAGCAGAAGACAATCTCGACGCTGCAAGCGGCAAACGAGATCTGGGTAGCTACCACTATGGGTGCTGGGATAAGGGGTTAGCCTCGAGCCAGTAAGGACTCTTCAAGCTTTAGAAGTGGCCGAGTCGGAGCCAAGATCGGCTCCGAACCCAAACAGAAAGAAGGAAGGCGAGATGGACAACATAACATCAGTTAACATACCAAGGAAGAAATGGGTCTGTAAGTGGAGGTCATAACAGAAAACCTCCTCTATGAAAGGCTTTAGATAGTCTTAAGGATGCAACAGACGTACGATTCTCACCAACGTGAAAAGACGATACGGCCACTAATTGCATTATGACAGTGGATCAGCTGACTCTGTTCTGAAAAAAGATCTGCCAAGAATTGCAGTATCACTGTGAGGGAGGCTTAAAAAGATCAAGGCAGTTCTCCATTGCACAAATGGAGAATCTTTTCCGTTTACTTTTATATTTTACGTGTAGGTGATTTCTGAGAAGTCAGAATATGAATAACTGAAGAAGAAAACCTGGACTGTCTAGCCATCATCTGAAATGGAAGAACCAAGCAGTCAATTTAAGGGAATGAATATCTGGGTGAGCCAACCCCAATGGGTGAGACACTAGATCTGGAACTTGGCCCAGCACCCACAGAAGGTGTACAAGATGAAGTCGGAAAAAGGGAAACCACATTTTGAGGCCAATGAGGATTACTGTGATCTTTCCCGCCATTACTTTCTGTAAAAACTTTGCAATAAAAGGAGTGGGGGAATGCGTAAAGGAGCCTGGGGGCCAACTGGGGGACACAGCATCCCTTGGTGACTCTTTTACAGTGGGGGGGGGATAAGAGCAAAGAACTTACTGCATTTGGTGTTGAAGGGAGAAGTGAAGAGACTGCAGCAAGGTCAGCCTCAATGGGTGAACATCTATTCCATGACTGCTGGTTGAGGGATAACTTATTAGGAAGAATAGATCTGCTAAACTTGTCTGCTAGCACAATTGACTTGCCAGGGATATGTGTTGCTACTAGAAAGCAGTGAGACGATATCGCCCATTGCCACACTCTCATGGCCTCTTGACAAAATGGGCAAGAACTGATTCCTCCCTGTCTGCTAATGTATCAGACAACTGTCATGTTGAATGCCGGAACGGATATCACATTCTTGGGAAAAGTGTCCTGAAAGGCCTGCAATGCTAATATGGCCACTCTCATCTCGAATACACTGATGTGGAATCTGGCCTCTGACTGTGACCATGTTCCTTGAACTGTCTATCATGTAGTGTCCCTCCACACCCCAAACTGGAAGCACCGTGGTCACTGTGGCTTGGGGTGGGGAGGATGGAAGGACATTCTTAAAAGACATGCAGTGACTCCAATCATCGGATGTGTGACTTGCTTATTTCTACTAAGAGTACTTGGAAATACATGGATTGTTGACCACTGGACTGCAAGAGTCCACTGAGGAACTTGAATCCGGTATCTAGCTAGGGGGACCAGGGTAATTTATGCTACCATGGACCCTAAGAGACATAGAATCGTTCTTGCTGGTGGCTTCTGAAAGGACAAAAACTGTTAAGGCTTGATGGCAAGTGGTTGCAATTCTTGTATGGGGAAGTATTGCAATTTGAACTGGACTTCTATGAACTCTAAAGAGTGAGTTGGGCAGAGATTGGACTTTGTCACATTGACAGTAATGTCCAGGCCTGAACAGATCCCAGACGGTAATGAGCCAGTCATCCAAGTAAGGGAAAACATGGAACCCCTGCAGTCTAAGACAAGCTGCACATTTGATAAACACATGGGGGGTGCTGTATTGAGACCAAAGGGTAGTGCTCAGAACTGTAAATGACTGGACCCAGACAGATGCAAAGATACTTCCTCAAGCATCTGTCCATCTTTATGTGGTAGTATGCATCCTGCAGATCTATCAAGCACATCCACAGTTCTTCCCTCTCTCAGAAAAGGTAGAATAGACTGTACCACGACCATCTGGGATTTTGTTTTCTTTACAAAATTGTTTAGGTAGCTTAGATACAAAATTATTCTGAGGTCCCCGTTTTACTTTGGCACTGAAAAGAACTATGAGTAAATTCTACATCCTCTCCAGTATAGTGGGACCTCTTGGATGATTCGATTGATAAGAAGCTTCTTTATTTCTGATTCTGCCACTTCCATTTAAGAGGGTGTAACATTGGGAAGTCTTTTTGGAACTGAAAGAAAGGCATAAAAGGGGATGATGTAGCCTCTGGTTATTATCCTCTACACCCATTCATCTTAAATGATGGATGGCCAGGTTGCTGGGAATAGGGATAGGTGCCCAACCATCTCCAGAATGCAGCAGTCGGGCAAGTGCTCAGGAGCATTGAAAAGGCTTCACAGAAAAAGGACCTCTGAAATCTTGATTCTGCAAACCACCTTGGCCCCTAGGGCAATGTCCACTACAAGAGTTCCCCCCTTTCCCAAGGGGGAACCCTGTCTCCAGCAGTGCCAGATGAGAACGCCAAACATTTACTGAACCAAATTTTTTTTCCACCCATTTGATTCCTGGGTAAAGGTCTTTTGGGGAATGGAAAATTTGATTCCTATGTCAGAAAGGGATTTGCCCAGCTTTTCAATTTTGGAGATAGTACCTTTCACCTTGGGACTAAAAAGTATTGATTCATTGTAGGGGGCTACTCACAAAGGATGCCCCAAAGTGCTCTGCAAAGTTGCTGAGCCTCATCCAAGCATGTCTCCTAATGCATATTCCTGAAAGAGCTGCTTTAGATGCACTCTCTGTAGCACTGGAGATGAGGCACATAGAGATACCGGAGAAAGGCTGAAAGGTGGCCAGGTGTGCATCAGTGCAATTCCTTTTATCCACAGCCACTGTCCCCGGGAAAGACTTGGAGATTTCTTTGGTCTAATCTCTATGAAACTGTGCAAAACGTGCCAGATAATTTAAAGTTATCAGAGAAAGTAGATGAGGTGTAGACTTGCTTCCCAAATCTGTCCAGTGCACGAGACACCCTGTTTGGTGGGTGGACAGAGGAACTCTCTTCCGACGGCTCCTTCTTGGTGGCCGCTTCTACCAATAGAGAATCTACATCCAGGCCCCAGCTAAAATGGGAGTGGTCCTTTGAAGCAACAAGAAATGTATTTGGTTTCTTGGGAATGAGTTCCACTGTCTGCTTCCTTCCAAACCTGTGTGGAAATCAGTCTGTCATTTCATCAGTGGGCGGGACCACCCAAGATGTAGATGGGACCGAGTCAAGAGCCAAAAGCCTCAAGTCTCAATGAATACTGACTCTTCTGGAGAAAGCGGCTGGGAAGACTATCCACCTTTCTGTTTAAGAAGGTCACGGATATCTCCAAATGACACATCCTCAAGGGGGGGATCTGGGGGAACCTTCTCCTTCATCAAAGTTAGTGTCATTGGTGATGGATTCTTGAGGAGAATCTAGGTGGCTCTTCTACATGTGCTTGTGTACCTCCTCAGTAGGATACTCTGGTGAAGACTGGGAAGCTGATGTGGTCTGTTCCACAGGAGCTAGCAGAGATTTTTGGTCACTGGCAGTACCGACATGACAAGAAGAGTAGGATGTGGACCTTGGGAGATTCTTTGGGGGAGGAATGAGAGACTACTCTTTTGATAATCTTGCATGCCAGGCTCAAATGGGTCCAGGGAGCACAGCCATAGGGGCTGAAACCTCAGAGGGAGGTTAAAACTGAGATGCCCCACAGCTAGGATCGGAGGCTGATGAAGCTAAACTATCTCATGCCGGATCGGAGGCAGATGTTGGATTGAAACTATCTAGCGCTGCCCTGAGAGGAAGAAATGTTTCTGAGAAGCTAAGATCCAAACATGCCCTTTTACACAGTCCATGAAGACAGCTCAGTTATGAAGCAACCTGAGCAGATTGAATCAGAGCACTTGTACGAGTTGAGGAGCTAAGCCTAGGATCCAATGCAGTCTTGGCCCAGGTGGAGGTTGAATCCAAAAGCCCCAATCCAAAATGTCGGATATGAGAATGAGCAACTACTTGATGTAAAGAAGTCACTCCCTCTGTTCCGGTGGAGACCGGTGCCTGGAGGACCCAAAGTTGGATCTGTATCTGGAGGAATTTCCTCATCATCTTGTCCAAGTCAGCTTTGGTTAGGCTCCTGGATGACATGACTGGTTATAAAGACGAAGCAGTCGTGGGAGGGTCTGGAATAATGATATTTTTTTTGTAGGATCGGAGAACAGAGTATAAGTGATACAGGCTCTAGAGAAAATTTCGTCAGGCAGTGGATCTGAAAATAATTAAAGAAAGTGTTGGCTCTGAGGTTTTTGAAATTTTAAACACTGAATTTAAAGAGGAAAGGCAATTCAAAGACCTCTTCCTCTGAAATTTTGACTTCGCCTTATCTTTGTCTTTTTCCTTTTCCCTGTTTTTCCACATGGTTTGCCAAAAGGTTTTTTTGGGAGGAGAAAAGAAAGAAACAGAAAAAGGTTTTGAGGAACTAAGAGCCCTTACTCCCACAGTGGCTGGCACAAGTCCTTTTAAAATAAGTTTATTCCTTCTCTCTATAACGGCATGCCAACCAAAAGCTTCACAGATGGAGCAGGCTTTGCATGGGTGTGAAGGGCCTAGACAATAGATGCATAAGCTTGTGATATGTATGTATATATATATATATATATATATATATATGTATGTATGTATGTATATATATATATAGGTATAGGTATATATATATATAGGTATAGGTATATATATATATAGGTATAGGTATATATATATATATATATATATATATATATATATATATATATATATATATATATACACATACACATACACACACACACACATACATACATACATATAAATAAATAAATATATATATATCTATATATATCTATATATATATATAGATATATATATATATATATATATATATATATATATACACACACACTGATTCACTTTAGAAGCTCGAAATACTGAAATATCGAAATTCAGTATTTTGTGCCCATAAAGTGGAACCCTGAAAAGAACGAAAACTCAGAACCGCGAAATTCAAAACCTCACATACCAGAGATTTTGAATTAGCGCTTCTGGTGTTTCGCTGTGGTTATGGATTCAGGTAAGTGTTTATGTGTTAAGGGTTTTGGGTAAGGGTTGTGGTGTGTGTTAGTGTGTTTTGTTGCTCTGATGTGTGTGTGAGCTGAATGTAGCTTGTGTGGTGGTGTTTTTGTATGTAGTGCGATATCAGAGTTAGAATATTTAAGTAGGGGGGTGTGGGGGGTGCAGCCCCCCTGCTTTTATGTAGGACAGAGCTGGTGTTTGTGTGTGGGGAGAAAGGTGTGTGTTTGTGTACAGCAGAAGCGCTAATTCAAAATCTCTGGTATGAGAGATTTTGAATTTCGCGCTTCTGAGTTTTCTTTCTTTTCAGGATTCCACTTCATCGGCTCGAAATACTGAATTTCGATATTTCAGTTTTTCAAGCTTCTAAAATGAATCCACATATATATACATACACACACACACACACACACATATATATATATATATATATATATATATATATATATATATATATAGACATACATAGATATATAGATAATCCCCATCCATCCATCCACAACACCCCCTTTTTTCTATTTTTTGAACATGAGGTCAGGGTGTCACTTCAACTGTGACAATCATCTACAGATAGATAGCTATGTATGCATAAAAGATCAATCTAGACAAAATTCAATGTACAAGGTGAAGACATTAAGAAAAGGAAGGTTGGGGAGGAGTAGCTATGATAATATATAATAGACGAAAAGTATTAAACTAAGAAATAGAAAGATTAGTCAAATATTATTCACTTATCTCCTAAGCACCCACAAATCCATTTTATGCTTGTGGCGGAAATGGAGATCTGGGGGTTTTCACATAACACTAGGGACTATGGGTAAGGGGAGGAGCCTAACTATCAGATTCAGAGCTTGAAAGTGGCTGAAGTCAGATCAGACACTGATCTGAGACCCATACACTGAGGAATGGCTGGAAAAGACATCAGATTGTATCTAACTAACTTTCTCCCTTTCATATTCTTACTATATCCCAAAAAATTCTCAATACTTTAAACTGAAAATAGAACACTGCTATTTATTCATCTACCTAAAAAAGTGTGTACCACTAAAACATATTATCCAACAGCAGATGACTACCAGTGTCAGGATGAGATTCACTACTAATAAAGTAGAGTTGTGTAAGTAAACTTACTATAAAGAACAGTTGTGTAAGAACATACCATAAACATAGATGTCCTTCTCTTCCATGTTGCAGTGTTCATAACCTTAGGGAGTTGCTGCCTGCAGCACTGGACATCTGGCCAGTATACTAAAGTTTTAGAAGCCGGGGTATGTGCGACATAAAATGCAGGGGCCATAAACTGACGTTGGCTATATCTGTGACATTGGCACGTACCCAACTCAGAAATTGGCTGCTGCATAACGAGAGAGAGAGAGTGTGACCCCAGAAGCAGAAGGAAGGAACCCAAGCTTAATTTCCCTGGGCACACCAAAACAGTGCTATAAGCATGTCCAAGAAAAGAGGGAGAGGTGGATGGGATTGAATACTGCAACATGGAAGAGAAACGACATCTATGGTTATGGTAAGTTTTTACACAATTATTCTATGTCTTTCTATTCTCATGTTGCAGCATTCATAATCTTAGGGAGAGTACCACAGCTCTCTAGGAAGTTGCATGGGAGGTAGGTAGGGCAGAAGAGTCAAGGAGACCCTGCAGGATTGACCTAGCAAACCCTACTCTAGCCCTGGAGATCAGATCCAATTTGTAATGCTTGGTAAAGGTACGTACCGAAGACCAAGTTGCAGCATCTAGGATAGAAGCGTAATCAATGCCCTTGAAGAAGGCTGCTAAGGAGGAATGGGACTTGACAGGTGAGCTCAGTTGCTTTCCATGAAAGGCGTAGCAAAAGGCTATCGCCTTAGAAATGCAAGAGGCAATTGTGGGTTTAGACACTGCCTTGCCAAGGGATCTTGGATGGAAAGAGACAAAAAGCTGGTCGGACTGTCTGACAGATTTTGTCTTATCTAAGTAGAACCTCAGTTGCCTATGAAGATCCAGGGAATGCAAAGCCCTTTCTGAGGAGTTCTGTGGCTGAGGGTAAAAGACAGGTAGATTAATGGCTTGGTTTAAGGAAATTTCATTAACTACTTTTGGTATGAATGAAGGGTTAGTTCTGAGACAAACCCTACCTTTATGAAAAATAAGACAGGGAGGAGAAGCCATAAGGGCATGGATCTCAGAGACCCTCCTGGCAGAAGTATGGGCCAGTAGCAAAACTGTTTTCCATGTACAGAATTTAAGGGAGGACAAGTGCGTTGGCTCAAAAGGGGCCAATGTAAGCTTTTTCAGCACAAAGTTGAGGTCCCAAGGAGGAGGAATAGGCTTACGAGGAGGTCTTCTGTGAAGGACCCCTTTCAAAAACAGCTCGACTTCCAAACTGGAAGCTAGAGGTGGAGTCAAGGGAAGGCAAACAAATAGCAGAAAGGTGTACTTTTACTGATGAGTAGATCAGGGCCGAATGTAGTAACTCACACAGTTAGGAAAGGACCAGTGGAACAGAAACTAAAAATGGGTCCTGTTTTCTCTTGAGGCACCAGTTGGAGAATTTTTTCCACTTTAATAAGTCATTTCTCCTGGTACTTGGTTTCCTGGCCTCCTGCAGGACACTGTGTACGTTTCTCTGAGTATAGGTGCCTAAAGAGGATCAGAACCCTATCACCCACAGTGTCAGTTTGAGACTGAGTAGGTGGGGGTGAATAAGAGATCCCCTGTCTTGTGTGAGCAGGTCGAAGCGGTGAGGTAAACTGTGGTGATTACCCTGGACTAAAAGGTTGAGTAGGGGAAACCAATGCTGTCTTGACCAAAAGGGAGTCAACAGCAGGATTTTTGGTTTGGTCTTCTGTATTTTCAGGAGGACTTTGTGAATCAGATGAAAAAGGGGGAAGGCATAAAAGAACATTCCCTCCCATGAAAAGGAGAAGGCATCCACCCTCCATGCTTGTGGATGGGGGAGCCTTGTGCAGAAGGGGGGCATCTGTTTGTTCTGGGGTGAGGCAAACAGATCTGCCTGAGGAATACCCCACCTGTGAATTAGATCATGAAATACCTCCCTGTGAAGCATCCATTCGTGGGAGGATGTTAAGGTTCTGCTCAGGGTGTCTGCCATCCCATTTTCTTCTGATGGAATGTAAACTGCCTGTAAGTGAATTTGAATTGCTGCTGCCAGGGACCATATCGGTATAGCCAGACTGCAGAGGGGGTAAGACTTTGTTCTTCCTTGCTTGTTTATGTACCACAGGACTGTCATGTTGTCTGTGATGACCTTCAGGGTGCCTGGCAGAAGGATCGCTTGAAAGGCCTGCATAGCCAAGGATAGGGCCTTTAGCTCTCTTAGGTTGTGGTAATTCCTTTCTTGAATAGTCTTCTCCCCCTGGATGTTGTGCTGGTTGTTGGCATGGTGTACGATGGCTCCCCAACCTAAATCTAACGCGTCTGTGTATAGATCCTGTTTGGGTGGGGGCATCTGCAAGGGTATACCTTGATTGAGGGCAATGGTGAGAATCCACCAGGAGAGTTCCCTTTTTAAACAGGGAAGAAAGGTTTGTTTCCAAGGGTTGAGAGTACTGGCTCCAACAGTTTCTCAATACCCACTGAAACTTCTTCATGTGCATCCTGGCTAGAGGGATCAAGGGAATCAAGAAGGCCATGTACCCTAGTATCCTGAGAAATTCCCTGGCTAAGATGGTAGTTAGAGGTAGCAGGGAGTGGAAGATCAAGAAAGAAATTCCACTTTCTGGGGAGGGACAAAGACTGACATCAAGTGTGTCCTTATCCTGCATCCCAGGAAGACAAGGTATTGGGAAGGGGTCATTTGACACTTTAGGCAATTCACTGTGTAGTCTAGATTCTAGAAACTTGCAAACCATGTCCAAGTGTTGGGACAGGGTTAACAGATCCTGGTGTAGAATAAGAAGATCGTCCAAGTAGGGATAGATTTGTATGCCCTGCAGTCTGTAATGGCTGGGGCTAGGCACTTTGTGAACACTCTTGGCGCTGTGGAGAGACCAAAGGGTAATGCAGAAAACTGAAAGTGTGATAAACCCACTGAGAAACGTAAATATTTTCTGTAAGGTGGGAAGATGGGTATATGTAGGTAAGCATCCTTCAGCTCCAGGGAGGCCATGAATGCTTCTTTAGGTATGAGGGGAAGGAAGTGCCGCAATGTGAGCATTTTGAAATTGGGCACTTTGAGGAAGAGATTGAGGTGGGATAAGTCTAGGATGGGTCTTCCAAGGGCCATCTTTTCTTGGGTCCAAAAACATCCTTGAATAAAGTCCCTTGGCTAACTGATCCCCTGATACTTTTTCTATAGTCCCCTGAGATAGAAGTTGGCTCAGGATAGAAGGAAATTGTGGCAGCTGATTGTGAGGGGGTTGAGGTATTCCCTGGAAAGGTGGAGTAGCCCACCAAGTCATAAAATATCCCCTCGGAAAGCACCCACTTGTCTGAGGTGATTTTCTGCCAGGAGGGTAGGGAGAGGGTTAGACGTAGGGGGGGGGGTGGAAGTGGTTAAGAAATGAGAGTCACAGTGCAGGAGCTCTGTCTTGGTCTGGCTGCCTCTGAAAGGATGACGGAGTGGAGGCGTTTGAAGATCTGGTGACAGACTGTTTTCTGGTATGCCTTCGTCCCCTGGACTGAGTTGTAGAGGGATGAGAGGACTGCCTCTTGACAAAGCTAGGTTTTTGGGGGTATTTTTTATGAAATCTGGGGACAGGTGAGATTAAGTCTTTAACTTTTTCCTGTAGAGACTTGAGTAGCCCTGCAGAGGCAGCTCCAAAGAGGGCTTTGATGTCCAAGGGTGCATCCAACAACTTAGCTTGGACATCCAAAGGCAATGGCTGAACTGTCAACCATGAAAACCTCCTTAACACAGAGCCAGAAGAAGCAGACTTAGAAGAAGCTTCTACAAAGTCATAGCTGCATTTAATGGAGTGTCTGGTCACTTGAGAGACCATGGACAGAAGGGTACTTAATTGAGCCTTAACAGGACATTCTGGAACCTCTGACAGAACAGTAGAGGCCTTGGTCAGGGAATCTAAAGCAAACTTGGCCATATGGGTATGATAATTAATAGCCCCAATGGCCAAGGTGGAAGAAGTATATACTTTTTTCCCCTAATCTGTCCATAAATTTACTATCTTTATCTGTTGGAAACAGGGAAGAGGAAGGTAGTTGCTTAGAGGACTTATAAGGTGACACTGCAATGACAGCAGGATCTGCTGGAGGGTTTTTGAAAAGGTACTTCTCCTTGGCAGACAATTTATAGAATCTGCCTGGTCTCTTAGAAGCAGGGGGCTGTGATTCTGGGCTTTGTGAGGCAGCAGAAAAAGCATCATGGAAAGTTAGAAGTAAAGGAGGGATTGCAGATGGTGAGGTCTGCTCCATTTGCAATACATCAAGGGTAACAAAATCTTTGGGGGAATCTAACTGGGAGCAGTAAGTTAAGGACTCATCTGAGGAGGAAGACTCCTCCTCAGATAGTGCAGATTATTCAACAAATCACCAAAGCCTCCACGATAGCAGCAAATATTATTTTATTGAGATAAAACAAGCGCTTTCACGCATCTAACAATGCGCTTCTTCAGGTTACAAATTTTAAATGACATAAATTCATTTTATATAATAAACTATGCATCCAATTAATTAAAATTCGGCGGGAAAATTATCAATTAAGCATTAGGAATCATTAATTATCACTAATAGTTAGAATCAAGCCCTTATATGGAAAGCATTTCCTGTGGTGAGAGCTCTTTGGGAAAATTATACAACAGCTTTCAGTATAAATACACCAGATAACTACAAGTATAAGCTGGAGAAGTTCACCATCCTTTAACCTTATACCCGTTCGGATAATCTCCGTGGTGCACTTAAATATGTTATAACATTTTATTAACGAAGAAGTTCTTCTATGACAAGAATCTTATATTGTATTTGTTCTGTTGTAGACCACAATTGAAGTGCTATACTTTGGTGTTTATATGTATTAATATCACATGAACCTTTGTATTAAGAAAAGACAATATATATATAAAAAAAAAAAAAAAAAAAAAAAAAAAAAAAATTCATAGTGCAAAAAGATATCTTTGCTTAGATATAATATATCCATACGGAAAGTATGCATTGTGTAAAATAAATCAAATCATCAACTAATATACAATAAAATATGATATATGATATCATAAAGTAAAATAAAATATAAAGAATTTTGTGTTATAAATAAAATGAATATTTAAATTAAATTGACATCATATTTAAATAAAACCTTAAAATAAATGAATTATGGTTACTGGCATATTTTATAAATCCTATATATTTATATAATCAATTATTCATATATTTCTAATATTAAATTCAAATCACAATTATATTTACAATAGCGCTGGTCTAATGTTGATCGCTGTATTTAGGCCTGGCTCTATGTGTGCTCTAAGTAATAAAATCCATTTTAACTCGTATAATTCTAAGGTGTCACGTGCATTACCTTCCC
The DNA here is from genome assembly GCF_019279795.1 of Protopterus annectens. Taxonomy (NCBI): domain Eukaryota; kingdom Metazoa; phylum Chordata; order Ceratodontiformes; family Protopteridae; genus Protopterus; species Protopterus annectens. Next base: position 787,857,067 of record NC_056731.1, on the reverse strand, counting down.
TTCTACTTGGATAAAGTATCTGTAAGACTCTAAATTTAAATGAATGTGATGTGAATATCTGGCAATGTCTGGCTAGAGCATTGCTGGTATTCATTTTTTGTATGTCATATAGATGGTTATAGGCTCGATCTTTGAGCCTACGTGTTGTCATGCCCACATAATACACATTGCAAGAGTCACATGTCGCTAAATATATGATATTTTTGGTATCGCAAGTAGCATAAAAATTAGGTATAAAATTATAGCCTGTATGCATGTTTTCAAATGATTGTTGGACACTAATATGCTTGCAAACACAACATTTATTGCATGGATAGGTTCCTTGCCTATATTTCATCCTAATATCCAAGGGAATATGTAGTGTTTTCTCTTTACATAGTAATCTTTTCAGATTTGGACAGTTGCTATATCTGAAGGTGGGGTGGGCACCCACCACATTCTTCAGATCTTGATTCATGTAAAGTAACTTCCAATTCTTCTGAATAATCTCTTTTATGTATTGGATGTCATTTGTGAATTTAATATCATATTGTATCTTACCCCTATTCGATCTGGCAAAATGCCCATATCCATTTAATTTATATCTAGTACTACAAGTCATCTTTGTTTTGTCCTCAGACATTAGTTGTAAATGCTCAGAGTATCCCCTATTCATAAAACATTCTTTTTGAAAACTCAAAAGCATTTCTCTGTCCTTCATATCACTACATATTCTGGTTATTCTATCCATTTGATTTTTTATAATATTAGGAAAGATATGACGCGGATGCATGCTCTCATAGTGTAATATAGCGTTTTTCCAGCATGGTTTTCTGAATAATGAAGTGGTAAATCTATTCAGATCATTCTTCATTATTACTACATCTAAATAGTTCACCTTATGTAGGGAAACTTCATAGGTGAACCTAAGGAAAGAGGTGGTAGATTCCATGTATTTAACAAATTCTTCTAAGGACTCCCTGCTCCCATTCCAAAACAGTAGAATGTCGTCCACAAATCTCCTATAGTATAATATTTTTGTGGTGAAAATCTCATTATTTAGAATATGCGTTCTTTCCCATTCAAATACTGCTATGTTGGCATAGACATTTGCACAGGGGGTGCCCATGGCTACCCCCCATGTCTGTCTATAGATCTTATCCTGATACATAAAAATGTTGTTGTTAAGTGTAAGCTCCAATAATGCACAAATCACAAACTGTTCATTCTGACTACCTATTTTAAATTCATTCAAACAACTTCTAACCGCCTCTACACCAAAGTCATTGGGTATACTCGTGAACAAATTCTTTATGTCCAAAGTAACTAACAATGTCTCTTGATTTATTTTATCAATCCATGATGAATTTTTAAGATCTTCCAACAATGTGTATGAATTCTTTAAGATAGTAGGAATTTTATCTACTAAAGGAGATAATTTGTATTGTATATAATGTGATGCATTCTCGGTCACCCATAATCGACCTGATACTATAGGCCGTATTGGTGGGGGATATATCCCTTTATGCATTTTAGGGAGTCCCTTTATGATGGGAATTAAAGGGGCTTCTATTTCTAAATAATCATATAGTTGTTTGTCAATGCATCTTGTCATTAGAAGGTCATATAAGGAGTCTTGAACATTTTTTATTATTAGTGTAGTATCTACTTTACTAATCATTGTGTATGCTGTTTCATCACTTAACATCATGATCATCAGGTTATTATAGAAGCTGGAGTCCATTATTACCACCCCCCCCCTTTGTCTGCAGGTTTGAATACCAAGCTTTCATCATTACATAATAAATCTAAGCTGCTTCTTTGTAATTGGTTTAAATTATAAAACAATTTTTTATGCCTTTTTTCTTTGTAATAATTATAAAAGTCAAATTCACATGCTCTTAAAAAGCATTCTATAGAGCCAGGTATCAGATAGTGCCTGAGGAACATCTAGTAGGCCTGTCTGGGGTATCTGGGTCTGAAGAATCTGAAAGGCCTTGAACAGAGTCTGTGAGAAGGTCTTCCAGGGTGGATTAGGGTCTTTTGAAGTGTGTTTCTCCTTTTGCTTCCTTTTTAATAAAGGAGTGGAAGGAGCAGAAGTGGGCCTAAGAGCCATCATAACAGTGAATGACAAGGCTGAAGTAGTACCAGGGCCCTCCAAAGCCAGCAGGAATGGGTCCCCCCACACCATCAGGTTATGATGGTTGAAAAACCTCAGTGGACGTACTCTGGGTATCCGCAGAACTGGCTTCCATTTTGGTTCCCGGTTACTGCACACTACCTGACATCCGGAACAATCCCGGGCTGACATTCGCCTTGAGGATCTCACTAGACAACTGATGCACAGCTTGGGTGTCAGGCCTAAGTTTCTTGTCCTTCTTCCTAGGCAGCTCCTCGGAGGGGCCTGCTCCACCTTCCATAACAGATGCCAAATGCCTGAGGTGCTGATTTTCTAAATACAGTTTTAAAGCCTCCAGGCGGCTTCTAAGGGTTTTCGGAACAAAGGATTGGCAAATGTTACAGGCTTTGTAATTGTGAGCCTCCCCTAGACAAAATAAACACTGCTTGTGTGTGTACTTATATGGGATTTGCCTACCACAAGCACACTTTCTCTTAGTAGAAGACATGTAAGTCTGAGAAAACAGCAAAGAAACAAAAGAAAATTCCCACACGGGTATTTATCTCCATGCGGACAGCTGGGAAGCGATCATCGAAATCGGATGGCCAATGTTGAGCAAACACCAGATTGCAGAACTAGCGATCAGATGTCTGAATCTTGATGCGGCAGAAAAGTTCTGAGTTGGGTACGTGCAGACATCACAGATATAGCCAACGTCAGTTTATGGCCCCTGCATGCAATGTCGCACATACGCCGGATGTTTGGTGCTGCAGACAGCAACTCCCTAAGTTGATGAATACTGCAACATGAGAATAGAAAGACATCAATAGATGTCTGAATAACTAACTGCTGCAGTAGCCTAAGCTATAATGGGTTATACCCTGCCTAAGCTATGGCCAGCTTTCAAAATTTAAGGGCACAATCCGCATGCCCAGACTGTTGGAAGCTCAAGCAATACAGGAAGACAACTAGCTATATGGGTGCCAAGCCCTTCAGAGCTTTCATGCCAACAAAAGAAGGAAGTTGAGAGCCCTGAATAAGGGGTCAATGTTAGGTTTGCAAAACTGAATGTCCTCAGCCTGGCAAACAAGAACAAAAGAATAAAGAGAATGGAAAGAGGAAGCGGCTACTGCATCAGAAATTGCACAACCATACTATGCTCAACATTCGATCACTGCTGCAGTACCTATGCTATACGGACAGAATACCACAGCTTAGAAAGACTAAGAGGAGGAAGAACGAGGGTCCAGGAGCCCCTGGAGTATGGTCCTAGCAAAGCCAGTTCCAGACCGGAAGGAGGAATCTAGTTTGCAGTGCTTTGTAAAATCATGTGCAGAGAACAAACTTGCGGCCCCTAGAACACTTCTAGCATCCATCCCTTTCCAAAAAGTCATTAAAAAAGCCAACATCTAGTCGAATGTACTTGGACCCTACAAGAATTTTTTTTTTTTTTATGATTGGAATAACAAAAAAAAAAATAGCATGGGACAAACATTTAGGAACTGTCTGCTTTGACACTGGATTTTTTTTTTTTAAACTTTACAAGTTTAGTAGTGCCAGGATAGTACGCAAGTCATCAGTGGACAACCAGAGTATAAAGAATCCTTTCTCCCTAGTTTTTAGCTTCTAGAAAGAACATAAGATGGATGGCTTAGTTTAAGGTAAATATGGATACAGTTTCAGGCATAAATTAAAGATTAGCTGTCAAATTAACCCTATCTTTGAGAAAAATGAGATGCAGTTGATCAATCATAAGAACTTTTAGCTCAAATACTCTTCTTACAGAAGTCAAAGCAATAAGCAACACTGAATTCCATGTTACCCAGTCTTATGAGCTGATTCAAATGGTGCAAGTGTTAATTTTTCCAAAAAAAGTTAACATTGCAAGGAGCAGGCACCTGTTATCTAGGCAGATGAGTATGCAGAACCCCTTTCAAAAATGACCATGCACTGAAAGTGAAGGATCCATGAGCAGACATGCTGAAATGGTCAAATATGAACTTTAACAGAGGAATAAGAAAGGCCAGATAATAATAACCCACACAAATATTGAAGAACCACAGAAATGCTAACCTTAAAAAGGTCTTGGTTTAGTGTGTCAACAACTAGAAATTATTTTCTATTTATCAATATATGATTTCTCAGTAGCAGGTTTGTTTGCCTCCTTTAATATCTGCTGCATTTCTTTAGAAAAAAGGTGCCCAAAAGGCATTATGACTTTTATCATCTAGGCAGTCAGTTGCAGTTATTTGGGGTCGGGATGCATCAAATACCCCTTGTCTTGCATGAGCAGGTCCAGTCTATGAGGCAGCTTGTGGTAATCATCCCAGGCTATTTCCAAAAGAAGAGAAAAGCACTGCAGCTTGGGATAAAAATAAGTCACCACAGTGATCTTTGGAGAGGTTTTCTGAATCTTCAGAATGACCCAGGATGTTAGTGGAAAGGGTGGAAAAGCATACAGGAACATTCCTCCTCAAGGGAAAGAAAACCATCTGACTTCCAGGCCTTCTTGCATGGAGTCTGGGAAGCATCTGTCTTCCAGCTCTTCTTGCATGGAGTCCTGGAGTAGAAATGTGCCAACTCACAGTTTGACGTGGAAGAAAAAGGATCTCCTTGAGGTGTTTCCCACAGCTGGATTAAATTTTGGAAGATCCTTTGGGAAGGTCTGTCCTGGCCCAGCTCAACTTGCTTGGACACAACTTTGCTCGGACAGGATGCAAGAAGCATGCACAGTGAAACTGGGTTAAAAAAAAAAGCTAAATCCCATGCTAACATCACTAGTTTGCAAACAGGGTAAAATCTGGTTCCCCCATGTTTGTTCACGTCACTGTGTTGCTATCTGTAAATACTTGTGGAGGTCGCAGGGCCACAGATGATTGAGAGAGCTGTCAGCATTTATAACTGCCAACATCTCTTTTGTAATGTGTGTTTTGGTCCATCTTTTTGGCTCCAAAGGCACTGTACTTTAATCCCCACAGACACTGCTCCCCAAGCAAAGTCTGAGCTGTCCATTGTTAGACAGTGCTGGAGCTGGGATGGAGAATGGGAGACCTGGATTCTAATAAATTTGGTGCCTCTACAAAAAACTCCCTTTTCACAGCCCCCAAAACTGGAATCTGGAATGTCAGGTGATGCTGATGCTGGGACCATGCAGATGTTAGGTACTTTTGTTTTTTGCTCACATGGAGTCTTCAAGGGAGATCATGAGAATCACAGAAACAATGAGACTGAAAATCCAGAGAAACTCCCTGTCTGAGACAGTAAACAAAGAGGAAAAAAAATCACAAACAGATCTAGAAAGACATTTACTTATCAATGTGGAAGAAGAGTTCTTTGGAGAGAGGTATCTAGGAGACATTCCAGGAAAAACAATCATGTGAGAAGGAGTTAAACAAGACTTTCTTATGTTCTCCTGGACTCCCAGTGTGTGTAGGAGATCCCCTACCCAGCCGAGAGGCTTCTGACACATTGAAAAAGACTGCAAAGATAAGCAAGTCGCCTAAAAATGGAAACAAATGTGAATACCATGCACTCTGCATGAGGCTATCATAGCAGCCAGACACTTTATTCCTTTGGATCAGTGGACAGACCAAAGGGTAATGCAGAGAACATCATCCACAAAGTACAGTTTTGTACCTACCATAAATGTAGATGTTCGAGTGCTAATACAGCTGCAGTAATCACAGATGGGTTTTCAGCCGTCAGGCGGTCCCTCGGTCGGCCGAATTCCAAAAGTCTTGGTCCGGCGTCGGTTGTCGTCGCTTACTCTTCTGACGTCAGTAAGGCCAGAGTATATAAGACACAGCCGACGCCATGTTCTTCAGTCTTTCTTGCCCCAGATGTCAGGTGCCCCCAAAAGGAAGGCAATACATAAATAAGTCTTATCTACATATGCAAGCAATGCAATGTAATGCAAAATCAGTGTAAGCAAGCAAATAAAACATAGCAGGATAACCCAGTCAGGTGGTATGAAGAGGTTGTTAGGCCCCATGCCTTTACCAAGTGGGGAAGGAGGGAGGGAAACCTGTACTGCAGCTGTATTAGCACTCGAACATCTACATTTATGGTAGGTACAAAACTGTACTATGTTCATCGTGCATACAGCTGCAGTAATCACAGATGGGTAGAGTCCCAAAGCTATGCATAGGGTGGTAGGTACTATGAGGAACTGGGTTGAGCCAGAATGCCCTGCAAAACAGCAGTGGCAAAGCCTGCTCTTGTTCTGGAATATAAGGGCAGGTGGTAGTGTTTTGTGAAGGTATGTACAGAACTCCAAGTGGCTGCCTCCAAAATATCTTTAGTAGGAACACCTCTGAGGAAGGCTGTAGAGGTGGCTGTGGCCCTGGTGGAGTGAGATCTGATACCAGTAGGGACAGATTTCCCATGATAGGAATAACAAAACCGTATGCAGTGGCCAATCCACTTGGAAATGGTCTGTTTTGTAACTGGTTTCCCTTGAGCCCCTACGCATAGGACACAAAAAGTTGTTCTGATTTCCTGAAGGACTTTGTTCTGTCCAAATAATAACGTAGCTGCCTATGGATGTCTAAAGAGTGTAGCAGCCTTTCCCCTTTGTTTTGAGGGTTAGGATAAAAGGTAGGTAGGTGTATGGCTTGATTTAAGGCTACCCTGGATACCACTTTTGGCATAAAAGATGGGTTGGTACGAAGGGAAACCCTGCCCTGATGGAAGATGAGGAAGGGCTGCACCGCCATGAGGGCCTGTAGTTCAGAAACCCTACGAGCTGAAGTGATGGCCAGAAGGAAAGCTGTTTTCCAGGACAAATATTGCACATCTGTTGAGGCAGCAGGTTCAAAAGGAGGCAATGTTAATTTTTCTAGTATGTAATTAAGGTCCCAGGCTGGTATTGGTTGCTTCCTTGGAGGTCTTATATTCTTAGCCCCTCTGAGGAACTGTCGTAAGAGTGGGTGAGAGAATAAAGGAGGGATCAGTGTTGAATTCTGCAGAAATGGCTGAGGCATGTATTTTTATAGAAGAAAATGAAAGTCCACTGTTCAGCAGTTCTGCTAGGTACTGTAAAACCTGAGGCAAGTTCAATTTTCTCATTCCAACAGCAAAACCGCTTCCATTTTGCGGAGTAAGCTTTTCTAGTAGATGGTCTTCTGGCCTCCAAAATGACATCCTGCACCTCCTTGGAGAGTAGGGTCTGTTGTGGTGTTAAGGAATTTTCCATGCAGCGAGGTTGAGTGTTTTCAGCTGACTGTGAAGAGTTTTGTAGCTGTTCTGAGTCAGCAGAAGAGGCATTAGAGGCAGGGACCAGGGAGGAGTATGTGTTAGGCTCCTCAGGAGTGGATACCAGTGTTGCCTTGGCCAATCTGGAGCAATCAGTATCATCCTCGGTTTGTCTGTTCTTGCTTTCAAAAGCACCTTGGGCAGATGAGGCAGAGGTGGGAATGCATAAACTGTCCATGCTGTCCAACTGAATGAAAGGGCGTCCACTTTCCAGGCCTTTGGATGAAAGGTCCTTGAACAAAACTTTTTCAATTGATGGTTCCTGTGGGAGGCAAAAAGATCTATGTCTGGCCTCCCCCACGCTTGGATTATCTCTGTAAACACCTGAGGATGTAACTTCCATTCGTGTGGATCTGTCATATTTCTGCTTAGAGTGTCTGCCAGTGTGTTTTCCAGTCCTGGCAAGTACTGTGCTTGAAGTTCGATTTGTCTTTCCAGAGCCAAGTTCCAAAGAGTCATGGCTAGTCTGCACAAGGGGTATGAATGTGTTCCTCCTTGTTTGTTTATGTACCACATTACTGTGGTGTTGTCTGTTCTTATCAGTAATTGTCCTGGATGCAGGAAGTCCTTGAAAGCTGTAATTGCATTTATTACTGCTAGCATTTCTTTTGATTGATGTGAAGGTGCTTTTCCTTTTGGGACCATCTGCCCTGAATGCACCTGTCCTTCATGTGCGCCCCCCCAGGCGTAATCTGAGGCGTCTGTGGTTATGACTTGTTTTGCTTGAGGCTTGCAGAATGGAAGGCCTGTGTTTACTTGACATGCTTGGGCCCACCATAGAAATTCATTTTGCAAACATGGAATTATTGGTATAATTGCTTCCAAACTGTGACTGTGTTGAGACCATAGATTTTTAGGTACCATTGAAGTTTCCTCATATGCAGCTTTGCACATGGGATTAGAAGAATGCAAGATGCCATGAATCCCAGAGCCTGCAGGATTTTCCTTGCAGTAAGCCTGGTACTTTTTGCTAGTGTTTCGAAGTACTGAGATAGTTGCCCTTGTTTTTCTGGCGTAAGATATGCCATCTGGGTGTTTGTGTCCAAGTTGGCACCCAGGAAGGTTATTTTCTGAGATGGTGTTAGCCTTGATTTCTCCTTGTTGATGGTATATCCCAGAGAAAGCAGTAACCGTGTCACATATGCCAGATGTTCCAGTAGTATGTGTTTGCTGTCCACTTGGATCAGGCAGTCGTCCAGATAAGGGTAAATTTGTATCCCTTGAAGTCTGCAGTAGGCAATCACTGATGCCAGGCACTTTGTGAATACTCTGGGCGCAGTAGATAAGCCAAAGGGCAATGCAGAGAATTGATAGTGGATTGAACCTGCAAGAAATCTGAGGTATCTTCTGCAGCTTTGTCTGATTGGGACATGCAGGTATGCCTCCTTGAGGTCCAATGTTACCAGCCAAAACTCCTTGCCCAGCATGGGAAGAAGTTGCTGTAATGTGAGCATCTTGAATTTTGGGACGAGTAGGAATGTGTTTAGGATGGATAAGTCCAGAATGGGTCTCCAGTCGGTTCCTTTTCTTGGTACCAGAAAAGTCTTGAATAAAAACCTTGACCTTGTTGGTGCGTAGGTACCTTTTGTATAGCTCTCATGTTTAGGAGCTTTGAAATTTGCAGTTGTGCCTCTGCCCTTTGATTTTGTGGCAGGTTTGGCATGCCTCTCATTTTGGAAGAGTGTGAAATTGAAATTTGTAGCCTCTGTTTATAATGTCCAGTATCCATTTGTCTGTTGTGACAATATGCCAATTGCTTGCAAATAATGCTAGTTTCCTCCCAAAGGTGCTGCCAGCTGAGACTTGCTTGGCATGGAAATGAGGGAGTCATTGGGTTTGCTTCCTGTATTGTTGTGCACTGTCTTCACCACCTCTTGGTGCTGGAGATTGCCATTGTCTGCCTCTATATGATCCTTGTGATTGCCTCTGCCCTTGTGCCTGTATCTACCTCTTTGGGGCTTGTCAGTGGCTGGAAAGGACCAGTCTTTTGAAGGCCAATTTCTGCTAAAACGTGGTGGTTGGACCTGTAAGAAAGCTTTGACAGTTTGCATAGATTTGGCTTTTTCTTCCATTTTCCGTAGTATCTCCTCAGCATTAGTACCAAATAGTACATCCTTTTGTAAAGGAGCATCAAGAAGTTTAGCTTTCACATGATCAGGCAAATTTTGTTCCCTAAGCCAGGCATGTCTGCGAATGACTGATCCTGTAGCAGCCGCTCTACTGGAAGCCTCTAGGGCATCATAACCACATTGTAAGGTGTGTTTACCCACTTGCTCCGCACTATGCATCATATCCTGTAACTCTTTTAAATCTGGTTGTTCAGGTTGAGACATTTTGTTCCTTAATTGTGATAACAGGTACTGTTGATATTTAATCATATGAAACTGACAGTTTAAGGCCCTCATGGCTAGGGTGGCCGAGGTATATACCTTTTTACCCCACCTTTCTAGAGATCTGGATTCCCTTTCTGCAGGAAGTGGATTCTTGGCAGTGGAGGCCTTTAATCCCTTGGGGCCTTGTGAAATGGTTTCAGGGTCAGCATTATGGCCTTTGTAGAGAAATTGATGAGAGCTGGGTACTCTGTAATACCTATCAGGTTTTACTGGTGCAGGAGGCAAAGAATCAGGGTTAAGGCAAGCCTCCGAATAGACATCATCCAGTACATCCAAAACAGGGGGTATAGCCAGAGGTCTGTGCTGAGGTAACCAAAGAAATTCCCTAAGTCTTTTCTTGGAATCTGAAAAGTCTTGGCCTTCCCAATGGAAGTGTTCCCTCAAGGTGTGCAAGGTTTCCCCAAATGAAAAATCCTCAGGAGGGGATACAGAAGGAATGGACTGTTCTGCATCCGAATCCTCAAAAGGGGAGTAAGAGTGTTCCTCTGCATCAGAATGTTCTGATAAAATGGATCCCTGACCAGAAGAGGGAGATTCTTCCTCCACTCTGGGTCTCTTGTCAGGAGGGGGCTGAGAACCTCTGATAAGAGTAATTAAATCTTCAGCCATTTTAAGCATCTGTTTCTTAGGCATGGGTCCAGGAGATGGGCCCTGTGCAACAGGCCTCGTGGGATGCCTGGCTGCTTTGGATTTAGTAAAGGCCTTAATTGAAAAAAAAGATGAGGGCCTAAATACACCATGGGTGGAGGTGGACCTGTCCACATTAGGAGGCTCGACATTAGCAGGGGCTTCGTTTGTAGTCTGGGAAAGGGCCGAGGACCCAGCGGTCTCGGTTACAGAGGACACCGCCAAAGGAGTGTCGTCGGTAGTCAGGGACTGCAAAGGCGTCTCGCTGAGAACCGGACCACGTGTAGCCTGTTTTGGCATGGTGTCGGTCCTTTTCCTTGCATTTTTTGGACAAAACGGTAGTCGGAGTGTCCGACGACATTTTATAATCAAAAGCTTTACCAAAGTAGTGTTGGGCGAACTCCGCCCGACGCTTGATAGTGCGTTTATTGAAGGTAGCGCAAAAGCGACAGCCCGAGACGTCGTGGTCTGGGCCCAAACAAGGTATGCAAAGGGAATGGAAATCCTTATGCGGTATTTGCTTCCCACAAGAAATACAATTATTAACTTTTTCTGACATCGGTCTGAGGCAAGAAAAGTTTCCCCAACGGGGTACTTAGCTTTAATGAAGACTTCGGTTCCAATTTTTTCGTAATTCAGGAGCTGGCCGACCGGCACTTGCAAACTGCTTCTGCTTCGGGCACCGCGTGGCAAAAAAGACTGAAGAACATGGCGTCGGCTGTGTCTTATATACTCTGGCCTTACTGACGTCAGAAGAGTAAGCGACGACAACCGACGCCGGACCAAGACTTTGGAATTCAGCCGACCGAGGGACCGCCTGACGGCTGAAAACCCATCTGTGATTACTGCAGCTGTATGCACAATGAACATCACCACAATACCAAACCAAGAAAAAGCAGAGAGACCAACAAACTACTTCCAAAGAGCAGAGAAACTTTATTGGTTGAGCGCTTTCATTCAAAAGAACTTCATCAGAACAGTAACTGAATTACAACCACACCCATATATATATATATATATATATATATATATATATATATATATATATACCCCTCATGATTTGTCACATGTTAAACACAGCAAATAAAATATTAAGACATACAATGTCATTATATATAAAGGTAAAATACTTAATACACCATAACATTTCAATTTTAATAATTAACTAATAGATCAAGAATCATTGAACCCAGGGTAATTACAAGCATTTAGCAACAACTGCCATCTCAATTCTTTTTTATCTAGATGTTCATCAATAATTCATCCCTGGGCATCCTTTTTGACCTGCTCAATAATTAACTGTGGTTAACATTTTTCTCCACATGCCTATAAACAGCATTAGTGGTTTATTTATTCCTAATATCGAGGATATGCTCATATACCTGCCTTTTAAACTGCCTACTACTCATTTTTCCAATATAGAATGCAGTGCACTGATTACATTGGGCTAAATAGACAATACTTGATGTGTTACAAGAAAAACAGCCCCTTATATAATACACCCGATGGTCAATAGCAAAAGGAAAGAATACATGAACATATTTATGCCATCAATAAGAAGAATAGAGCTAATGCCTTAGCCAGACACATCATTAATACTGATGTAGAACATGGTTTTAAGTTTTTGGTTATAGGGAAAACTTATGAGAGCATCAGAGGGGGAGATCTACGGAAGTTAGGTTAAGAGCTGATAAAGGCTATGGATTCAATGACTATATACCTCTACGCCTTAAGTTAAAATCTAGGCAGCTTTTTAAATAGAAGTACTGAATTATTTATGCTCATGTTCCATGAATTGGTTTTAATACGTTTGTATTTTTCACATATGTTGACATCTATAGGCATGTATTTTGTGGTGTCTTGTTTTACAATGATGGTGATTATTCATATTATGAGAAGGTATTGGTTGTTTCAGTCATGTGTTTTAAGGGGGCTGTGTATATATAAGTGAAGGGGTTGTTTTAATTTGCATTGACATCTGAAAAAGTGGGGTTGCCCACGAAAGAGCTTGTGTCTAAGTTTTTTTATACTGGATCCTATAGCTGCCTCCAAGTCCTGGTGATTTTGTAAAATATTATTAGCAGTGAGCAGGCTGACAGACACTGCACTACTGTATCCGTTAATATTTATTTGTATTAGTACAAATTCTTGCCAAACAGTTAATACTGTCAGAGTTACTTCAATTCTATTATAACACAGCTAGACAGACTGATGAACACTCAGTCCAAAAATTTCACTAAAGAGTGAAAATTACTGTCAAGTTTATACACTCTTTTAAATATCAAACAATGTTATTTTTAATGACCTTGTGACTTGTTCTTCTGGTTTCTGTTTGAGTCATGAAAAAGTCCATGGGTTATTTCTAGCCTGGACAGTTTCTGCTGAAATGACACATATTATTTTATCTCCTCCTTTGGTTATTTTCTTCCTTGCTGTATCCGAATACTTCACAAGAAGTCTCTTCACGTCATCTTTGCGTCACTTGAATTGTCTGTATTTTATATTATTTATTTCTGCATCTAAAAGCTCACAGAAAGTCAACTTCCTTTTTTCTATAACAGGATGCCTTTTACAGTAAGCCCACAGCTATATGTTATTAATATCTAAGCTGAACATCTACAAGAAATCTTTTTAAAAAATTAATTTTGATGAACTTCCCACAGATGGATCAAATCTAAAAAGCACCCCCCCAATCTAGTTTCCATTAGTGAGGGTCTGTCCTTGTCCTGCTCAGCTTGTCTGCTATACAAATTTGCTCTGATAGAATGCAGAATGTCTGTAGAACAAGACTGTGTTGTGAATCCGTATCATAAGCTAACTTGATTAGCCTGCAAAGGGGGTATGACCTGGTACCCCCTTGCTTGTTGATGTATCACACGACCGTGGTAATCTCTGTAACAACTTGAAGAGGTCCTTGGGATTAAAGATGATTCAGAGAGTTGAGTGCCTTCATCAGGGCAAGCATTTTTTTCTATATGTGCTTGCATCTGTCCTTGGTGTCCCACAAACCTTGCACTTTTGTCCATCCTGAAACTGCTCCTCAAGTAAGGTCTGTGGTGTCTGCTTTCGAACTGGGAGGGAGAAGGGGAGACATGGATTTAAGGACATTTGCTGTCTTCACCAAGGCATTTCTCTTTTGACACATCCCAACCCAGTGATTTGAAAGGACAAAGGATGTTGGTGCTGGGACCAAACAGACTTCATATACCACTGTATCTTTCTCATGTGGATTTTTCTCAAGGGTATCTTGAAAATCATAGCTGCCATGAGTCCCGAAATCCTGAGGTATTCCCTTGCGCTGTCCAAAGTCTGAGTGGAAAGCCTTAAAATACAGCTCTAGAGCTAGATCAATTTTCTGGTGGAAGAAAGGCTCTTTGAACTTAAGGTCTGACACCTCAGAAACACAATCTTGTCTGAAGGAGTCAAAAGACTTTTGAATGTTCTCTTGGAATCTCAGCTTGTGTAAGAGTCTCTCCCAAGTGAGAGATCACTGATACTTTGAAAACGACTCAGCAAAGATAAGCAAGCCTTCTAAATATTGAAAAATATGGATATCCTGTAGACTGCATTGAGCTATAACTGGAGCTAGACACTTTGTGAACACCCTTACTGCAGTGGATAGTCCAAAGGGTAAGGCAAAGAACTGATAATGTAATTCAGGAACATAGCACCTTAAGAAATGCCTGATGTCTGGATGAATATGGATGTGATAAGCATCTTTTAAATCTAGTGTTACCAGAAATCTTGAATGAGGAAGAGGGGTAAACAGGTAGTGAAATGACATCATTTTACACTTGGGCACTATCACAAACAGGTTTAGAAAACACAAAAAGATCCAGAATTGGTCTCCAAGCATCTTATTTCTTTGGCACTAAAAATCCTTGAAAAAAAAAAGCCTTTCCCTACTTGGGAGGGAGGAATTGGTTCTATCACACCCTGGGACAGCATGTGAAGAAGAAAAGCTGGAAATAAAATAGTTTAGGTATGGCAGATATTACATTACTTCCTGAAAAGAAGGAATTTCCTCACACTGCCATCTGTAACCTTGATAAATGGTTTTCAGAATCCATTTGTTTGAAACTACCTGTTGCCAGAAAGAAACGTGGAAATTCATACTTTCTGGAAGGGAAATGGGGCTGCCAGGGAGTGAGAGGGGGACAAAGTCCCTTAAACAGTCTGTAAGAATAGGCTTGATGTAAATAAAGTTTTGCCAGAATAAATCCTACACAAATACAGTATTATGTTTTGCATAGTCTTAGAAAAGCAGCCATATTAAAACAGGCCTATATCTTTATATTATATTTTTCATTTTACATGCAATTTCAGTAAGTGCAGTTTCAACAGGAAAGAAATTTTCAGTAAAGGATCCAAATGAGCTCAGTGAAATAAGCCTCAGGCCAAAGCACTGAGTAGGATAAAATGCACTAACCAAATGTGTGGATCATTCAGTACAAAAACAGAACTGGTTTAGATGGTACAAGGCTTGGGTACCAAGGGTAAAGAGGCATGCAGAACTTGTAGGAAGATTAAAGGGTTTTAGTATTATAAGAGATACTTTTTAGACAGAAGTCAGTTTAGTATAGAGAAAATTGAGTACAGCAGCTCAGTTGAGATACTCGGACAGAAGACTGAGTAGAGATATTCTGAAGTCAGTAAAAGTCCAAAAACTACAGAAAATAGTGGTTTGTCTTAATTCTGCCATTACAAAGAAAAGGAAATAACCTGTGTAAAACTAGTTTGGATCTTGTTGAATTACAACCTCTACTGTATACTGCAACTACATGATGAATAAAGACTTTTATTCTGACAGGTACAAGTTTTGGTAGATAAAGAAGAAATTGAGATGTCTGACACTTGTTTAGCAAACCTCTGGACAATTAAAAGATAAAGACTTCCAAACTATAAAATATAAAGAATTCCAGTTCTTGCATAATCAGTTATTCTGACTTGTTGGACCGTCCTTGGCTTTGGGAGATTCAGAAATTCCTTTTGGAACTCTCTTGTCATTTCTTCTTAAAAAAGAAGTTATGTACTCACCATAACGTTTCATGTGAGTTGTTCCATCTCGCCTTCATTCTTCACTGATGGGTTCGGAGCCGATCCTCAGCTCTGACACAGCCGAATAGCAAGCTCAAAGTTTTCCAGTAGCTCGAGAGCCAACCCCTTATCCCACAATGCACTGCTGGAATTACCTCAGATCTTGTTTGCTGCGTACCAAATAAAAATACAATAATTATTCTGCCTAGGAATGAAGACACATTGAAAAACCAGGATGAAGACAGCCTCCAGGTCAACTGCCAGCAAGGAGGGGGAAGGAGAGAGGGACGTGAGAATGAAGGCGAGATCGAATAACTCACATGGAACGTTATGGTGAGTACATAACTTCTTTATGTGAAGTTGTTCAATCTCTCCGTTCATTCTTCACTGATGGGTAGCGTCCCTAGCACCCTGAACTTGGGTGGCTCACGGAAGTACACTCTTCAGAACAGTAGAACCAAATGAAGCTCTGTCCCTGGAGGCCTTATCCACTTTGTAATGAGTTATAAAAGTGTGGGGTTTAGACCATGTGGCTGCCGTACAGATGTTGTCCAAAGGAAATTTGGCTTGAAAGGCTGAAGAGGTAGAAACTGCTCTGGTTGAATGAGCCTTCACCTTACTAGACAAGGGCATGCTATGACAAGAATAGGTGTAAGTGATACAATCAGACAGCCACTTAGAGTTATTTTGGCAACTGGTTTACCTTTCCTGGCCTCAGAAAAAGACACAAAAAGCTGATCTGATTTCCTAATGTCTTTTGTTCTGTCTAAATAAAATCTAAGTTGTCTGTGAACATCGAGTTTGTGCAACATATATTCCAATTTGTTGGTGTGATTAGGGAAGAAAACGGGCAACTCAATGACTTGATTGATGTTAATCTCAGAACATACTTTAGGCAAAAAGGATGGATTTATCCTGAGAGATACTGCTGAGATATCAGCATGAAAGACCATATAAGGAGGCTTGATGGATAGGGCTTGGAGCTCTGACACTCTGCGGGCTGAAGTGATGGCTACTAGGAAGATAGTTTTCAACAATAGAAATTTTAGTTCACAAGATGATGCAGGCTCAAAAGGAGGAAGAATGATGCGAGATAACAAAAAATTCAAATTCCATGGAGAATAAGGATTCTTCACTGGCGGCCTCATGTGAAAGGAACCTTTTAGAAAAGATTTAGACAATTAGTGAGCCATAACATTCAAGCCATCGACCCCTAGATGGAAATTAGGTATAGCAGATAGTTGTACTCGCACCGTAGCAGCCGCTGCTCCTTTGTTGAAAATCTGTCAAGAATTGTAAAATAGAAGATAATGGCGCTTGGTAAGGGTCAATATTATGAGAGGAAGCCCAAATGGAGAACCTCTTCCACTTACTACGATGCAATTTTCTAGTGGAAGGCTTATGGGAAGCCAACAAAATTTGACTAGTGTCATGGGAAAGATTATAAAGCCTGGCTATGCGGGGAATTGGAGCAGCCAAGCGGTTAGCTTCAGTGTCTGCAATGATGGCTGAAGATCCCCTGACGGATAAGTCTGGAACTGGGTCCAGGATCCATGGGTCTTCCAGAATGTGATGGTAAAGAAACGGAAACCAAATCTGCTGAGGCCAATGAGGGGCTATAAGGATGATTGTCCGTCCCAGCGACTTTGCTTTCTGTAAATATCTGGGTATCAGAGGAATTGGGGGAAATGCGTAGAGGAGACCCGGGGGCCAAACGTAGACAAGAGCATCCCTCAGAGACTGACCTGGCAGGGAATCAGGGCAAAATAGCTTCTGCATTTGTTGTTGATATGACTGACAAACAGGTCACAGAAAGGTTGGCCCCATTTGTGGAAAATCTTGTCTGCAATCTCTTGTTTGAGGGACCATTCATGGGGCAATAAAATTGCCCTGCTAAGTTTATCCGCTATGACACTGGATTTGCCCGGGATGTGCGTTGCTAACAGAAAGCGCTGGGATGACACTGTCCACTGCCATACTCTGAGGGCTTTTCAGCAAAGGGGGCAAGACTTGGTCCCGCCTTGTTTGTTCAGATACCAGACCACTGACATGTTGCCTGTCTGTACTGCAATTGTCCCTAGAGGAAGAGAGTCCTGAAAGTATTGCAACGCTAGAAGTACTGCTCTCATCTCCAGGACATTGATATGCAGATGTGATTCTTGATATGTCCATGTGCCTTGGGCAGTCTTTCCCTGAAAATGCCCCCCCACCCTATCAGGCAAGTGTCCATGGTCACAGTGGCAACTGGAGGGGGTAGCATGAAGGGACATCCAATTGTGACATGAAGAGACGTCAACCACCACTGAAGATCCTTCTTGCAGGAATTGGTTATCAGGATCATGTAATTCATTGGAAGTTCTTGGTAAGACCATTGTGTGAATAGGAGCCATTGAAGGATCCTCATGTGCATTCTTGCTAACGGGATTGCCAAGATTGCTGCTGCCATCAATCCTAGAACTTTCAATACCTCTGCAGCTGGTGCTCTGTTCTTCGATACCAAGGACGTGATGTGTTGGCGAAGAATAGAAACCCTTTCTGGTGGAAGATGAAGAGTGGTGGTTGACGTGTCTAATTCTGTCCCTATAAAAACGATATGCTGCAATGACAACAAGGCAGACTTTTCGAAGTTGACTGTAATGCCTAGCCAATCGCAGAGTGTCAGAGTAGCCTCTCTCGCTTGAAGACGTTGATGCCTGGTGGTGGAGGTAAGGAGCCAATCGTCCAAGTACGGAAACACCTGGAATCCTAAACACCTCAGGTGAGCCGTGAATACTGCCATGCACTTGGGGAACACTATGGGGGCTGTAGTGAGACCAAAGGACCGAGCTCGAAATTGATAATGATTGTCTCCCAGCCAGAAATGCAGGTGATCCCTGGATGGTCTGGCCATCTTTATGTGGTAGTACCCATCCTTGAGATTGATCGAGCACATCCAATTGTTCTTCCCTAAAAAGGGAAGTATGGACTGTAGCGTGACCATTCGGAACTTCTCTTTCCTCACAAATTAGTTGAGTCTGCTGAGATCCAAAATGGGTCTCCAGTCCCCTGTTTTCTTTGGAACCAAAAAGAATCTTTAGTAAGTTCTGAATCCTGTTTGGTCTGCCAGTACCTCTATTGCTGCTTGTTCCCTGTGACTGGGTGGAATGTCTGGGATTTTTTTGACGGGAAAGGGTTGGGTGTTGAACGGTATGAAATACCCTCTGGAAATGACACTTTGTACCCAAATGTCATTTGTTATATCTAGCCAGGCGTCTGGGTACAATGACAAGTGACCCCCGACTGTCTCCAGAGTAGGATAGCCAGGCCTCCCTTCAGGAGCACTGGTAGGACAGAACAGAGAAGTGATCTCTGTCATCCTGGTGTTGCGGTCCTCCTCTGCCGCGAGGGCGGTGTCTTCCATTGTAACCCCCTCCTCTGCCTCTAGAGGGGGGGCTCTCCATGTGCGTCATGAAAGGCTCCTTGGGCTTTCCGGAACCACATCTTTCCTCCCCTCTGACTTTTAGGAAAGGGTCGAGTGGGGGTGGAAAAACGGACTCCGATGGCAGACAGGGTCTTTCCTTCTTGTTCACACCATGTCAAAGGCTCCTTCACCTTTGGCCCAAACAAGGCTGAGCTGTCAAACAGGGTATTCGTAAAGGAAGACTTGAAGGGTACTGCGAAGGAACAGAGTCGCATCCAGGCATGCCTATTAAGAGCAATTCCTGTACCTGCAGCTCTACTCGAACCATCAGCTGCGTAAGACACGAGATGCATGGCAGAGTTAACTATCGAATTAAGGGTAGTGAGCTGGGTAGCAACTTTGTCGGATACACTTGTAGCTACAGCACCCTGAAGAGTATCTCCCAACTCCTTAAGGAGATCTCTCTGCAGTCTGCTAAAATGGGTCAAGTAGTTCAGTGATCTGAGTGAGAAAGTCGCTAAACTAAACATGCGTTTCCCATATCTATCCATGATCTTAGATTCTCTGTTAGGAGGATGGACAGACGAGGAAGTCTCAGACGTTTCCTTTTTGGTGGCTGCCGCCATCACCATGGCATCAACAGGGACACCCTTCGTCAAAAAGGACTTATCTACGGGGCAGAAATAAACTTATTAGGCCTCCTAGGAACAGGTTCCATAGATTCTGGTGACTCCCACGCCCTACGAGAGATCAGATCCATAAGCTCATCGTAGGGCGGAGACACCCAAGAGGTGGAAGGTTGAGACCCGAACTCCTTCAGGAGAACCAACTCATCCTCAGTAGGGCTCTTGGACTGCAAATCACCCCTCTGCCTAAGAATTTCAAGAATCTCCGCAAAGGAGATGTCCTCAGAGGGGACCCTTCTGATTCATCCAAGTTGGTGTCTGATGTTAGAGACTCCTGTGGGGAGACCAAATGCCTCCTCTTGCATAATCTCTTCCTGGGAACTTCTTCAGGGTAACTTTTGGAGAGGTCTCAGAAGAGCAGGGAATGCCCTGTGAGGCTACCTGAGGCTCTGGGTCTCTACACTTGAGATGACTGGAGGAAACAGAAACTGACACAGGCACTTTAGGGGAGGAAGAGGCCAGACCTTGAGAAGAGGAAGTTTTAGAAGACAACACTCGCCTCATGGCTTTGAATGCACCACGGCTAAAATGAGAAGGAGTCGACGGGTCAGGAGGAGCCGCGATCCCCTCCCACACCAAAGCCGTGGGTTCCGAGCCCGAGGTAGGAGCCGAGCTCACCCAAGCCGAAGCCCTGAGAGGAAAAGTCGGCACTGACAAGTCGGTGCGACTATCCTCCCCGGACCCGACCGGAGAGTGTCGGCTCCTAGAGTCCCCTGTCGGTGCCGAGGACGTCCGAGCAGATGGAGCGACGACACTGGAGGAGGTGTCAGCTCCAATGGATCCACAATCATCAGGTCGGCCTCCTCCGGCTCTGAAGGTCCAGTATGGCTCGGAGGAGGAGCAGACAATTCAGGAGTAATGGTTTTCGGCTCCGACGGTTGGGTCTGAGCCGACAGCAATTTTGCTAGGCCTGGTGCCTTTAAGAGTTTCTGAACCAGCCGGTCCATATCCAGATCGGACAGGCTGACAGAAGACCTGGAGGAGTGAATCGATGGAGCGATTGGAGCAGTAGGGAGGGAGGTTTTCGGCAACCAGTTCCACAGCAGTGTCCCGGTTCTGAAAAGAACAGACTGTTGGCTCCGAAGTCAGTGGAGCCGAAGTCACAACACTTTCCGACTTTTTTCCTTTCTTTGTCCTGGAATCTGAGGAAAATTTGGACGATTTGCTGGCCCCATCCAGGTCAGACAATGCCTCTGAGAAAGGGTGTTTGATAATATCCCTATCAATTAACTTCCTCTTCCTTTCTGCAAGCACTCTAGTAGAAAAGGAGTGGCAGATACTACAGGACTCCTGCAGGTGCACCTCACCCAAACAGTATACACACTGCACATGGGCATCCATAACGGACATCTTTTGCCCGCAGTCTGGGCATTTTTTAAACCCAGACTTTGGATGCTTTTCCTTCTCTTCAGACATAGTACTAACTACTAATCACAAAATCAAAAAAAGAGAAAAAAACACAGTATTTAACTACATAAGATAGTTAAAGTTAGAGAGGATTAATCTAATTAACCACACACAGTACACACCGCCCAAAAAGGCAACTAGTAACAACACTATTTAGCTATATAACCTAGTTAACGTTAGAGAGGATTATAGCAATCCAATATCAAAAACCCCAAAGGGCAACTCTATCTAACAAGCTGTAAGAAAAGGCCCAAGGCCAAAAGGCCAAAGGCAATCAGAAGATTTTTACTGGGAAAAGGGGAAAAAAACAGAAAACAACTGCTAACTAAATAATAGTATATAGTTATAAAAGTAAAAGGCATAAAACTGAAACAGAAAACTTGCTGAAAGTTGAATACTCCCAATAATAGTCTCAAGCAACGCTGGAAACCAAGAGATCCATGCCACAGCAAACTAGATCTGAGGTAATTCTAGCAGTGCATTGTGGGATAAGGGGTTGGGTCTCCAGCTATTGGAAAACTTTGAGCTTGCTAGTCGCCCGTGTCGGAGCCGAGGATCGGCTCCGAACCCATCAGTGAAGAATGAACGGCAAGATTGAACAACTTCACATCATCTGTTTACCTCCATTTTGTTGAGATTGGTTTTTTTTCTCAAAACTGGATGACAGAGTTAGAGAACCCCTTGGGAAATATGGAAATGAAGGGCTAAACATCTTACAGATTTCCCCATGTTAACTTGCCACCTTCATCACATTTTTGATCACCTCTGCAGCAGAGGGACCAAATACTAAATCTCTGTGTAAAGGAGAATTTACAATGTAGTTTTTATCATCATCTGGAAGGTTCTGAGAATGCAGCCAGGCAGACTTCCTCATACTTTCACAATTAGTCAGAAAAAACTTTAACACATGAGCCTAACAATTCAAAATTCTGAAAATGAAAGCTGCACAAGAATACACTTTTCCCTATATTTATCAATAATCTTCCCATCCTTGTCAGAAAGAGCATGACTGGAATTAATTAGAAGTTATGTACTTACCATAACTTGGCATCTGTGTTGCCCATTCTCATTCTTCCTCACTGATGGGTTACGGATCCACCTTGGACATATTTTAAAGACTTGGAATCCTAGTCCTGACCTCCTCCTTCTATCCACAATGCACCCAAAACTCCTCAAATCGAATTTGCTGCCTTATTGCCCACTGGAATGTAACAACAGAACAGTCAGAAAAAAGGACTGAGGCTCAAACCTGAAACATGAGAGTTCCAAAACTCATCCAAAGATCCTTCTAGGACTGACAAGGTTAGGAGGTGGCTGGGAGGGAAAGTGAGGAAGAATGAAAATGGACAACACAGAAACCAAGTTACGTTAAGTACATAACTTCTAAATCTGCTTTGTCCTTTTCATTCTTTCTCACTGATGGGTCAGAGTCCCCAGATAAGTAACTCTTGGGAGGCCCTCAAGGAAAGGTATGCTGGAGCACTGTCGAGCCAAAGGAAGCTCTGGTTTTTGAGACCATGTCCAATTTGCAATGTGTAACAAAGGTAAGAGCCTTTGACCAAGTGGCTGCAGCACAAATACCATCAACTGAAATTCTACAGGAAAAAGTTGAGGAAGCAACCATAGATCTGGTGGAATTGGGCTCTATGAGGTCGAGGCAATTCCAAGCCTTTCTGAGAATAAATCAATGAAATAAAATCAGTGATCCATTGGCCAAAGCAATTTTGGAAACTATTTGACCTAAGCAGTTAGGAGGAAAAGCTACAAACAGGTGATCAGACTTCCTGTACTATTTTGTTCTGCGAAGACAGATACATAGTTGTCTATGAACATCAAGAAGATGCAGAATATATTTGCCTTTATTAAGTAAAGTTTGGAAAGAAAACTGCCAACTGCATTTATTGATTAATATTAGCCTCCGTGTCCACTTTAGGCATATAGGAAGGGTTACTTCGTAGAGATACCCTAATCTTTATGAAAAATGATGCAAGGAGGCCTAGCTGACAAGTTCCAGAGTTCAGAAATTCTTTTTGATGAAGTAATAGCTACAAAAAAGATTGCTTTCCGAGAAAGAAACTTCATGTCACAATTGCTTGCTGGTTCAAAGGGTTTCCGAGTCAACCCCTGGAGGATCACCGTGAGATCCCAAGGCGGAGTAGGATCTTTTATGGAGTTCGAAGGAGGAAGATTCCTTTAATAAAAGCTTTACACAACCTGGAAGCTGACCGACAGAGATTCATTTCCAGCATGAAAATTGGATATTGCAGCTAGCTGAAGTTCAGTGGTGGAAAAACTAGCCCCTTCTTTGAAAAGAGTACTAAGTAAGAGACGGATGACTGAAGTAGACACTGAAAAAAGGGTCAATGTTCTTTTTAGAAGCACACAGAAAATCTTTTCCATTTGCTTTTGTAGACAGTCTTAGTGGAACCCTTCTGCGAAACCAAATAAGAAGTTATGTACTCACCATAACGTTCCATCTGAGTAGGTAACTTCATTTGTCTGCAACCTTTGGGTCTTGGATCCGATCTCGGATCCGATCTCGGATCCGAGCCGGCAACTTATACATAGCTTTAAGATCCGAGCTCCTAGCTCCTCCCCTTACCCATAATCCCCTGCCAACCCTGACTGACCTCAGATCAAGTTTGCCCTATATAAGCAGCTAAAGCTACATATGTCCCGAAGGGGACTAAGGACAAAGGACATACAGAGACTAATTTCTGCAGGCCAGGGGGAAGGAGGGGGGGATGGTTGCAGACAAATGAAGTTACCTACTCAGATGGAACGTTATGGTGAGTACATAACTTCTTAATTTGAAGTAGATACTTCATTTGTCAGCAACCTTTGGGACAGAGTCCCCAGCTACCTGAATCTTGGGCGGCCATTATGGAAGGATGTTCTGGAGCACTGCGGAGCCAAAGGATGCTCTCCCTCTGGAGATAAAGTCCAGCTTATAATGGTTGATAAAGGTATGAGATGAGGCCCAAGTGGCCGCAGAACAAATATCATCCAGAGAGAGTCTAGACCTAAAGGCAGCAGAGGTAGATATAGAGCGAGTAGAATGCGCCCGGACTCCCTGAGGTGCGGGCCTCCCAGAACTTTCATAGGCCAAAATAATACACTGTGAGAGCCATCGTGACAAAGTGGTCTTAGAGACAGATTTACCTAGGTTAAATTTGGTAAAGGAGATGAACAACTGGTCGGATAGTCTATGACTAGCAGTCCTATGAATGTAGAAGTGCAGCTGTCTATGCACATCTAAGAATGAAGCTTGTATTCTCCTTTATTCTGATACTTAAGGAAGAAGACTGGCAGGTTAATGGACTGATTGATATTAGCCTCTGAAGCCACCTTAGGGAGAAAGGAGGGATTGGTCCTGAGGTACACTCCATCTTGGTGAAAGACCAAGTACGGGGGTTTTACACAAAGGGCCTGAAGCTCGGAAACTCTTTTCGCTGATGTAACCGCGACCAGATACGCCGTTTTCCAGGAAAGGTACTTAAGATCGACCGAAGCAGCAGGTTCAAAAGGAGGAGCTGTCAAGGCCTGTAGAACTAAAGATAAATCCCAAGGGGGTACAACTTCCTTGACAGGAGGTCTGAGCAGGAAAGTACCCTTGAGGAAGGTTTTGCACAATTTTGCTGTAATCAAAGGGCCTGACTCATGCCCCACATGGTAATGAGAAATAGCTTCTAGTTGAACCTTGACTGTAGAGCAGCTAGCCCCCTGATGAAACAGGCTTGTAAGGAACTCTAGCACAGACGGCAACGGGGCTGTGAAGGGGTTTAAGTTATGATGTCCCGCCCAGATGGAGAAGCGCTTCCACTTACTACGATAGACTTTCCTAGTGGAGGGTTTATGTGCTGCTACTAGGATGGCTTTAACTGGGGAAGAGATACCGGGAGTCCTGACTAGGAGTGGAACTGGAGCAACCAAGCTGTCAGCTTGAGGTTGTCCAGGTTCGG
Source organism: Protopterus annectens (assembly GCF_019279795.1). Lineage (NCBI taxonomy): Eukaryota > Metazoa > Chordata > Ceratodontiformes > Protopteridae > Protopterus > Protopterus annectens. Next base: position 787,832,204 of record NC_056731.1, on the reverse strand, counting down.
GATCGAGGGATCCAGAATCCAGGGAGGATTTACCAGATGAGACCACAGGTAAGGGAACCATGTTTGACGAGGCCAGAATGGGGCAATGAGGATCATTCTGCTCCCCAACCGACCGGCTTTCTGTATGAGTTTCAGCATCAGGGGTAGAGGAGGGTAGGCATAAAGTAGACCGGGGGGCCAAGCATGCACCAGAGCGTCTCTCGGGGATTCCCTGAAGGGGGGAATTAGAGCGAAGAAGCTGTTGCATTTCGTATTTGAGGGAGAGGCGAAGAGATCGCAACAGTTAAAGCCATCCTAGTAGCAGCACATAAACCCTCCACTAGGAAAGTCTATCGTAGTAAGTGGAAGCGCTTCTCCATCTGGGCGGGACATCATAACTTAAACCCCTTCACAGCCCCGTTGCAGTCTGTGCTAGAGTTCCTTACAAGCCTGTTTCATCAGGGGGCTAGCTCTACGGTCAAGGTTCAACTAGCAGCTATTTCGCATTACCATGTGGGGCATGAGTCAGGCCCTTTGATTACAGCAAAATTGTGCAAAACCTTCCTCAAGAGTACTTTCCTGCTCAGACCTCCTGTCAAGGAAGTTGTACCCCCTTGGGATTTATCTTTAGTTCTACAGGCCTTGACAGCTCCCCCATTTGAACCTACTGCTTCGGTCGATCTTAAGTACCTTTCCTGGAAAACGGCATTCCTGGTCGCGGTTACTTCAGCGAAAAGAGTTTCCGAGCTTCAGGCCCTTTGTGTAAAACCCCCGTACTTGGTCTTTCACCAAGATAGAGTGTACCTCAGGACCAATCCCTCCTTTCTCCCTAAGGTGGCTTCAGAGGCTAATATCAACCAGTCCATTAACCTGCCAGTCTTCTTCCTTAAGTATCAGAATAAAGGAGAATACAAGCTTCATTCATTAGATGTGCATAGACAGCTGCGCTTCTACATTCATAGGACTGCTGGTCATAGACTATCTGACCAGTTGTTCATCTCCTTTACCAAATTTAACCTAGGTAAATCTGTCTCTAAGACCACTTTGTCACGATGGATCTCACAGTGTATTATTTTGGCCTATGAAAGTTCTGGGAGGCCCGCACCTCAGGGAGTCCGGGCGCATTCGACTCGCTCTATATCTACCTCTGCTGCCTTTAGGTATAGACTCTCTCTAGATGATATTTTTTCTGCGGCCAATTGGGCCTCATCTCATACCTTTATCAACCATTATAAGCTGGACATTATCTCCAGAGGGAGAGCATCCTTTGGCTCCGCAGTGCTCCAGAACATCCTTCCATAATGGCCGCCCAAGATTCAGGCAGCTGGGGACTCTGTCCCAAAGGTTGCTGACAAATGAAGTACCTACTTCAGATTAAGAAGTTATGTACTCACCATAACGTTCCATCTGAGTAGGTAACTTCATTTGTCTGCAACCATCCCCCCCCTCCTTCCCCCTGGCCTGCAGAAATTAGTCTCTGTATGTCCTTTGTCCTTAGTCCCCTTTGGGACGTATGTAGCTTTAGCTGCTTATATAGGGCAAACTTGATCTGAGGTCAGTCAGGGTTGGCAGGGGATTATGGGTAAGGGGAGGAGCTAGGAGCTCGGATCTTAAAGCTATGTATAAGTTGCCGGCTCGGATCCGAGATAGGATCCAAGACCCAAAGGTTGCAGACAAATGAAGTTACCTACTCAGATGGAACGTTATGGTGAGTACATAACTTCTTATTCGCTACCTGGGGATTGAGAGACCACTCGTACGGGGAAAGGATGGTGCGGCTGAGTCTGTCCGCCAGAATGTTGGACCGTCCCGGAATGTGCATTGCAACAAGAAAGCAGTTGGTAGAGATCGCCCATTCCCACACTCTCATGGCCTCTCGACAGAGAGGATAGGACCTGGTTCCCCCCTGTTTGTTGATGTACCAGACCACTGACATGTTGTCCGTCTGCATCGCAATAGTTCCTACAGGAAGAAGGTTCTGCAGTGCTTGCAACGCCAACAGCACCGCCCTCATCTCCAGGACATTGATATGCAAAGAGGTCTCTGTGTCGTTCCACGTGCCTTGGACCGTCTTGCCTGAGCAATGTCCCCCCACCCGAGGCGAGAGGCGTCCGTGGTCACCGTGGTCAGGGGAGGGGGTGTGGAGAAGGGCCGTCCCGTATGGAGGTCCGGAGATTGGAGCCACCATAAGAGAGCCCTCCTGCACTCCCTACTGATGGAAATAGGGTGGTTTAGGGAGTAATGTTGAAAAGACCGTTGGACTTGAAGGGTCCATTGCAGAACCCTCATATTCAGGCGAGCCAATGGCAAGAGAGTGATTGCCGCCACGATGGAGCCTAGAGCCCTCAGGACCAATTCCACCGGTGGAGCTTTTGACTGGAGGATGGCCCGCACATGAAGCCTCAGGTTTTGAAGTCGTTCCATCGTCAGGAATGCTAGAAAGTTTCTTGTATCCAATTTGGCCCCTATAAACTCTATCACCTGAGTCGGAGCAAGAGAGGATTTGTCCATATTGATCATGATGCCCAGCTGGGGAGCAAGCCGGAGGAAGTAGTCCCTGGCTGAGCAGAGTAGATGCCTTGTCGGGGCGGTCAGGAGCCAGTCATCCAGGTATGGAAAGACCTGCATTCCCTGGAGTCTCAGGTGGGCCGCTATCACTGCTAATACTTTGGTAAACACCCTGGGGGCTGTGGTGAGACCAAAAGGAAGGACCCTGAACTGGTAGTGACTGTCTCCCAGCTGGAAGCGGAGGAACCTCCTGGATCGTCTGTCCATTAGAATGTGGTAGTATGCATCCTTGAGGTCTATCGAGCACATCCAGTCGTTCTCCCGCAATAGGGGGAGGATGGATTGAAGAGTGACCATCCGGAATTTCTCTTTGGTTACTGACAGGTTCAAACAGGAGAGGTCGAGGATGGGTCTTAGGTCCCCTGTCTTTTTTGGCACCAGAAAGAACCTGGAGTAAAAACCCAATCCGAACTGGTCTGGGGGGACAGGTTGGATGGCTCTTTTTTCTAGTAGCTGCTGGATCTCTGCAGCTGCTACCTCCCTGTGATCGGGTGGTACATCGGGGAGGTTTCTGACTTTGGGGACATGGAACAGGGGAATTTGGTAACCTCTGGATATGATACGAAGCACCCAGCGATCTGATGTGATGGACTCCCAAGCTGCCAGGTGCCTCGAGAAACGCCCCCCCGACTGCCTCCAGAGTGGAGCAGTCGGGCAACCCCTCAGGGTTGCTGTGTGGGTCGATCAGAGAAGGTTTCTCTGGACCCAAAATTCTTCGGGCCCCCTCTGCCTCTAGGGCGGCGTCCTCCCTGTCCTCCTCTGCCACAGAAGGACTGGTTGTCCAGAGCAGGCTGGGAATGTTGCGATTTCCGGAACCACATCTTTTTCTGTCCCTTTTAGTTCTTGGAGAAGAACCTCTGGGGAGCAGAAAAGCAGACTCCGATGGCAGACAACGTCTTCCCGTCCTTTTCGCTCTGGACTAAAGTCTCGCAAACGGTCTTGCCAAATAAGGCAGAACCATCAAAAGGGGCATTCGCAAATGACGCTTTGAAGGGTTCCACGAAGTCACAATGACGGAGCCAGGCCTGGCATCTCATGACTAGGCCTGCTCCGCTGGCTCTAGCGGCTCCCTCTGTGGCATGGGACAAAAGCCGCATAGAGGTATTCGATATAGATCTTAGAGTGGCCATGCGAGTGGAGTACAATTGTTTGTCCTCCACCAACATGGACTCCGGGGGGGAAGCAGCGTACTCTTTGATAAGGTCTCGCTGCATCCTAATAATGTGTGCCATATAGTTCAGGAACCTTACTGAGAAGGTCGCTGAACTAAAAACCCGCTTCCCCAGGCGATCCATCGAGTGGGACTCTTTGCTCGGTGGATGGACCGAGGGGCTCTCCTGAGCTAATTCCCTCTTGGTGGCTGCTGCCACCAACATGGCATCTACGGGGGCACCCTTGCTCCAGTGGGGTCTCTCTGAGGGGGGCTCAAAATCTTGTCGGGGCGCTTGGGAACTGGCTCCACAGTGTCCGGCTCCTTCCACGCCCTGGTGGTAATAAGGTCCACCTGGGGGTCGGCCGGAGGGGACACCCAGGAGGTAGACGGGCCTGCCTCGAACGCCTCCAAGAACACGGACTCGTCGGAGGAAGCCTTGGGGGCAGACCACCCCCCCTAATCCTGAGCATTTCCATGATGTCTCCAAAGGAGACATCCTCGGGGGGTGACCTTGGGGAGCCTTCCCCTTCATCCAAGTCCGTATCTTCTGTTAAGGACTCGGGGGAGTCCACGTGCCTCCTTTTACACTTCCGCTTATGAGGAACCTCCTCGGGAGGGCTGTCTGAGGAGGTCTCACCAGCAACGTCTCGTTCCAGGGGAACGACCTGAGACATCGAAGTAGGCTGTCCCTGTGGCCAGGTGATGGAAGCCTGACTCAGTCGAGAGGGAGTGCAGGATGGAGCCGAAGCAAGGGCCGGGGGTCCGGATGCACTCAACAGTGCCCTCTCCACTGCATCGAAGGCCGAGGGGGAGTCGCTCTCTCTGGGATCCGAGAGCCGACTCTCACTCAGATCCGATGGTGGGATCGGAACTGGCGCCAAGACCATGGGATCCGAAGGACCTGTGTGCTCCGACCTGGATGGAGCCGAAGGCACACTGAATCCCTCGGATCCGAAGCTCGGGCCACGGCTCCGAGAGCTCGGATCCGACAAGGATGGACCCGACAGACTCGAGGGCAAAGTCGGTGCCGAAGCACCAAATACTGTCGGCGCCAACCCATCCCCGGCTCCAACGCTGCCCGGCTCCGGACGCTCCGAACCTGGGAAGCGGGTCGGAGAAGGAGCTATCGGGGCAAAAAAAGGTGTTGAGCTCCCAGAGAAGGCAGGAGCACTCCCATATGCAGCTGGGCCTGGATGAACCTTCGCATCATCTGGTCCAAGTCCGCATCCGATAGGCTATAGGTAGATCTCGGCGAGGCCACCGAGGCGGGCCGGGAGTGCCGCCTCGATGACCTCGACGGAGATCGGGTCTCCTCCTCCTCGGGTCCCGGAGAGAAGCACAGGGATCGGATCCGAGGAGGAGGGGATCTGGAAGCCATGGAGGGAGAAGCCCGCTTAGCCGGGGGGCCGAAGCGGAGGCCTCGGCCCGCCGCTTGTGGTGCTTCTCCCTCCTTTTCTCCCTCCTGGCCTCCCTCTCCTCCGGCGCCGAAGTGGGAGTTTGAGTCCCGGCTGGGGGGAGGGGGTCAGGAGTGGCAGCCACCGAGGACTGAGGTGGTGCCACAGGAGTACTGGAGGCCGAAGCCGAATCTGGGGGCAAAAGTCCCGCCAGAATCAGCTTCGACCTACGGTCTTTCAGTGCCCTGGGGTTGAACGCCGCGCAGATAGTACACCCAGAGGAGAGGTGTTCAACCCCAAGGCACCGAACACACCGAGTGTGGCCATCCGCCGGTGAAAGCTTATGGCCACACTGGGTGCATTTGGAAAAAAATAGGTTTTGGGGCCTACGACATGACACTATAAAAAAAAAAATTAAACTCACTCACTTAAGGCCCCAAACACACAGCGACTCACACACACACTATGCACCAGTGAAGGAAGGGGAGGAATTACACTAAAAATTAAACTAGAATAGGACTAAAAGAGGAAACCTAAACACACTCAAACTTTTTAACAGTAAATCTGTCAAGAAAATGCAAAAAAGACAAAGCACTTATCTGACCCAACTAGGGGCTCAAGAATTTATTAGCTTTCTCTAAGAGCGGCAAACTAGATCTGAGGTCAGTCAGGGTTGGCAGGGGATTATGGGTAAGGGGAGGAGCTAGGAGCTCGGATCTTAAAGCTATGTATAAGTTGCCAGCTCGGATCCGAGATCGGATCCAAGACCCAAAGGTTGCTGACAAATGAAGTACCTACTTCAGATATAATGTTACAGACTGGGAAGGTGAGCCTGGACCGTCTTACTATCATTGGAATTGGAGAAACCATGTGGTCAGTTTGTGGGCATGGAGATTGAGATTCTGAGGGATGAGACAGGAGGTCCTGATTGGGCTCCAGTATCCATGGAGAATATCTGAGGTGAGACCACAGAAAGGGGAACCAAACCTGTCAAAGCCAAAAGGGGGGGCAATGAGTATGACTGAGCTCTATAGCCTGGTTGCCTTCTGCAGGAAATTTGGGATAAAGGAAGAAGGGGATATGCATAGAGGAGACCTAGGGGTCAAATGTGTATCACAGTATCCCTTGGTGATTCCCCTGGAGGGGGGATCAGAGCAAAGTACTTACTGCACTTGCTGTTGAGGGGAAAGGCAAATAGGTCACAGCAAGGTTGCCCCCACCAGCTGAAAATCATGTTCACTACTGAAAGATTGAGGGAGCACTCATGAAGAATAAGAATGGACCACTGAGTCTGTCTGCCAGCGCACTGGATTTCCCTGGTATATGCGTTACAAATAGAAAGAGGTCTGAAGAGATTAGCCATTCCCAAACCCTCATAGCATCTCTGCATAATGGATAGGAATGGGTTCATCCTTGTTTGTTGATGTACCAGACTACTGACATGTCTGTACAGATAGCAATTGTCCCCAAAGGGAGAATGTCCTGAAAGGATTGCAACGTTAGAGGGATTGCTGTCATCTTTCCCTTGTAATGCCCCCCCCAACTTGGAAGCTTCCATGGTCACTGTGGTTGTGTGTGTGTGTGTGTGTGGGGGGGGGGGGGGGGACTGCCTGCCCCAAAACAGGTTGTCTGACTATAACCATCATCAAATATGATGTTTGCAAACTGGAGTGAGTTTGATGGGAACAGATAAAGGCTGGTAAAGAATAGACCACTGTACCGCTAAGGTCCACTGGAGGATTCACATAAAAAAATCTTGCAAGCAGGACTAGAATAATAGCTGCTGACATTGATCCAAGAGCCTATAACACTAACCTTGCAGGAGGGAAAGGAAGAGTAAATCCCAGACCTGACTTCTCAGAGATGTGATGCGGTGAAGAGGTAATGAAGCCACTTGATTCGTAGTATCCAGTCAAGTTCCTATGAATTCTAGGCTCTGTACAGAAGTCAAGTTGGATTTAGCAAGATTTATTGTGACGCCTAGAGAGTTGTATATCTAAACTAAGTAATTCCTAGCTTGGAAAAGTTGATGCCTTATTGGGGCAGTGAGGAGCCAATCATCTAGATAGGGAAACACCTGGAATATTTTGAGCTACAGGTGAGCTGCTACAACTGCCATGCATTTGATGAGCACCTGGGGGACAGTAGTGAGTCCAAAGGGCAGTGCTCGTAATTGGTAATGATTGGCTCCCATCTGAAAGCTAAGTTGTCCCCTGGATTGCATGTCTATTTTGGTGTGATAGTATGCATCCTAGAGATCTACTGAGCACATCCAATCATCCTTGTGCAGAAGAGACAGGATGGACTGGACCATAACCATTTGGAACTTCAACTTCTTTATATAATGATTCAGACTGATTAGATTCAGAATTGGTCTTAGGTCCCCTGTTTTATTTGGCACCAAAAAGACGTGGGAGTAAGCTCCAAATCCTACTTGTTTGGTCAGGACCTTTTGGATGACTCTTTTTGTATTACCTTTTGAACTTCTTGAGTTGCGTACTCCCTCTGACTGGGTGGAACATCGTGGAGTTCTCTCCTGGGTTTAGGAGGTGGAAGGGAATACGGAATGTAATAACCTCTGGATATTATACTTAGCACCCAAGCATTGTTTGTAAGAGTCATCCAGGCGTCCAGGTGAAGGGAAACATGACTACCGACTGCCTCCACAGATGAACACTCGGGTAGTGCTTCAGGAGCGCTGATAGAGGCTCTCAGAGAAGAAGTCTTTGAAGCCCTGGTTCTGCAGACTCCCTTTGCCTCTGGGGAGAGGTATCCCTATGAGGATCTTGAAAAGGCCCCGCAACTTCCAAAACCAAGTTTTCTTCCCTCCTCTCTAGTTTCTGGAAAAGGTCCTTTAAGAGGTAAAAACTTGATTCTTATGGCAGATAGGGTCTTTTCTTCCTGCTCGTTGCAGGTAAGCATTTCTTTCACTGATGGCCCAAACAAGGAGGAGCCATTGAAGGGGGCATTAACAAAGGATGCCCCTAAAGGGTTCCGCAAAGTTGCATAGCCTCATCCAGGTACGTCTCCTTACAGCTATGCCTGAGCCAGCTGCTAGTGAGGTACCCTCCGCTATATGGGAGATCAACCTCATCAAGGAATTAGCAATGGATATTAGAGTAGCCAGCTGTGGAGAGACATTTTTGAGATCCTCTGTCAACATAGTCTCAGCAAGAAAGAGAGTTTAAGAGCACCTTGATAAAATCTCTTTGCAAGCAGGTAAAGTGTGCCAAATACTTTAACAACCTCAGTGCGAATGTGGCTGAAGCATAGATGCACTTTCCGAATCCATCCATCACTCTGGACTCCCTGTTCGGTGGATGAACAGAGGAGCTCTGCTTGGACAGCTACTTTTTCGTGGCTGCCATCACAACAATGGCATCAAAGTCACACCCTTGCTCCAATGTGTCCTGTCTGCTGGTGGGATTAGGAATCTATCTGGATGCTTGGGAATGGGCTCAACAGCGTTCAGTTCCTTCCAGGCCTGGTGGGAATCTAGGTCAATAAGTTTGTCTGCTGGGGGGGGGGGGTCACCCAGGGCGTAGACGGGCCTGCCCCGAAAGCGTCCAAGAACACTGGCTCTTCAGGAGGAGTAGGCTGGGAAGACCATCCACCCTTCTAGGGATTTCCAGGATGTCTCCGAAAGAGATGTCATCAGGTGGTGATCGAGGGGGTCATACTCCCTCATTAAAGTCAGTGTCTTCAGTGAGGGGACATTCCGAGATGTGAGAGGACAGATCTCCAAGACCCTTTCTACAATCTGGAAAGCCAACAGACCTGGAGAAACCCCCTACCACCTACCTCAGAGCCAAGACACCTAGAGGAAGGGATAGGTCCCCAAACCCAAGGATCTGGCACCAACATCTCAGATCTCAGAGCTGCTCTGATCCGACAAAATCAGAGCAGGGATGATCAGGGAAATCCGAGTAGAGGAAGGAGGCTTCCTCAGATTTGACACCAACTCTCTTGGGTATCCTGGGGCTACAAAACCAAGGGTTGGATCGGAGGAGGAGTCTGAATGGTCTGGGCTGGTGCACTCACAGATCCAAGGAGGGAGGAAATTCGTAACACCCCCATCTGGATCTGAGCCTTGAGTAATCTCTACATCATCCTGTCCATATCGGCCCCCGTTAAACTCCTAGAAGATCTGAACGAAGTGGAGGAAGAGGGTCGGGAATGTTTTGAGGGTGTCTAAAATAACTTCACTAGCAGCGTTGGTGAAACTGTCCTTAAATAAACTGTCTGGAGTTCGGCTCCTAGATTTCGGATCCGAGGGCCTGGGATCTGACAATGAAACCAGTGGAGGAGAACTGCTGATTGTAACCACCCCTGTCGGGTGCAAAGGTATCTGTTGATCCGAATGGGGAGCAGTATATCTTTCTGATCTGTAGAGATCAGTGGATCAGAGAGAGAGAGGAAGATGTCCTCAGATCCAAGAGTGTCAGATCAGATGTTTTTTTGCAAGTTTCTGAGGAGGTTAAGAGGAAGTGCTCACTGACTTTGGCAGGGATCTCTTCCTAGGCTCATCAGAGCCACTCAATTTTGAGGGGGTTTGAACTCCAGGAGAAGAGGAAGAGGTTTGGCTGCAAATCTTTAAGAATCAATTTGTTCTTCTGTCAGATATGGCCCTGGGATTAAAGGGGGCATAGATTTTCCATGCCGACTTTAGATGTTCCGGACCCAGGCAATAGACACACTTCTTGTGGGCATCTCTTAAAACCCAAAGGTTTCTCAGATATAATTAAAACACACACGCAGGTACCCCAAAAAACACGGCCAAAATACTACAAAAACCTAGTGTTATTCAACAATAATACAGCAAAATACTGCTAAGCAATAACTAAGTAGCTACTAATGAAGTAAGCTGGGCACCACTGTGCCCATCCCCTGAGTCTGACTCCAGGAACAGTATCTTTTCCACTTTTCAGCATAGGATTTTCTAGTACTAGGCCTCCTTGCCTCCAGAATGACATCCAGCACCTGCTTACTGAGGAATGCTAGAGGAGAGCTCAAGGAATTAGCCAGGCTGCAAGGTTCAGGGTGCAGAATCTGGCCCGCCTGCTGGGACAGCAGGGAAGGGGTCTGAGGCAGGTGCCATGGTTGTAGCACTGTCATACTGCGCAAGAGGGGGTACCAGTGCTGGCGTGGCCAGTCTGGTGCAAACGCTATTGTCCTTAGCTTGTCCTGTTTGATCTTTAGTAGAACCTTCGAGAGGAGAGGCAGAGGGGAAAAGGCATAAACAGAGAGGCTTTCCCAGGTAAAGGACAGGGCATCTACTTTCCAAGCTTGACTGTCAGGAGTTCTTGTGCAGAATTTGTTCAACTGGTAGTTCTGAGGGGAGGCAAACAGGTCTACCTCTGGAGTCCCCCATTTGTTCCTCAAGAGGTTGAATATTTTGGGTTCTAGTTTCCATTCGTGTGGGTCCATGAGATTTCTGCTTAAGTCGTCTGCCAGTGATTTTAGTTTGCCTGGCAGGAATTGTGCTTGTAGGTGCACTTGGTACCTCAAGGCTGTGTTCCACAGAGCCATGGCTAGTCTGCAGAGAGGGTACGAGTGGGTACCCCCCTGCTTGTTTATGTACCACATAACTGTGGCGTTGTCTGTCTTTATCAATAGTTGTCCTGGAGTAATACAGTCTTTGAAGGCTGTCAGAGCATTCTGTACAGCTAACATTTCTTTTTGATTGATACACAGGAGCAGCCTTAGGTCAACTGGTGCCCTAGGCAAAAGGTCTACATGGTGCCCCCCACCACACCACCCAGTGCCCCCATCCTGGTCTACCTACACCAAATAAATAGTGGAAAAGCACCCCTGCTATAGAGGCGCCCTAGGCGGCCGCCTAGTTGGCCTATGCCTAAGGCCGGCTATGCGCAGGTGCATCTGTCTCGGGTTCCATTTGCCCTGAATGCACTGCCCTGCCATGTGAGCCCCCCATGCATAGTCTGATGCATCTGTTGTTAGGGTTTGGGAAGCAGGGGGTAGAGTGAAAGGGAGCCCCTTGTTGTGGTAGCAGGCCTTTGCCCACCAAAGGAACTTTGTCTTCATAAAAGAAATGATAGAAATCATTGTTTCCAGGTCCTGAGAATGTTGATACCATATGCTTTTTAGATACCATCGGAGTTTCCGCATATGCAGTCTTGCATATGGAATTAGTAGAATGCAAGAGGCCATGAACCCCAGAGCTTGCAGTATTTCCTTGCAGATAGCTGGGGTTATGTGGCCAATAGTTTGAAGTAGGTTGTCAAATAAACATGTTTCTCCGGAGTGAGGAATGCCATCTGAGAAGTTGTGTTCAAGCTTGCTCCTAGGAATACAATCTGTTGTCAGGGTACTAGGTGAGATTTATTTTCGTTGATGGTGTACCCCAGTGAGGTTAGAAGTTTCTTTACAAATGCCAGGTATTGTAATAGCAAGTCCTGGCTTTCTGCATGAATCAGACAATCGTCCAAATATGGGTAAATCTGAATATTACTCTGCCTGCAAAATGCAATGGCTGGAGCTAGACATTTTGTGAACACCATGGATGCAGTAGATAAGCCAAAGGGAAGTGCAGAGAACTGAAAGTGCATGGAGCCCGCACTGAAACGTAGATATTGTCTGCAGGATCCTCTTATTGGGATGTGCAAGTAAGCTTCCTTTAAGTCTAGGGTTGCCAGCCAGGCATCCTTGATAAGCATAGGAAGAAGCTGTTGAAGAGTTAGCATTTTGAATTTTGGAACTAGCAGAAAGGTGTTGAGAATAGAGAGGTCCAGGATAGGATAGCAGGAGTTGTCTTTTCTGGGTACCAGAAAAAGTCTTGAATAAAAACCTTGTCCCCTTTGTTCTGCTGGGACAGGCTGAATAGCCCTGATGCTGTTGGGTCTCCGCCCATTGATTTGGGGGTAGGTCTGGCCAACCATTTGGGGCTGGTAGTGTGTGGAAGTGGAATCTGTATCCTTGGGAAACTATGTTCAAAACCCATTTGTCCTGGGTAATGAGTTCCCAGTTTTTTGCATGCAGGGTGAGCTTTCCTCCTAAGGGAGCAGGTAGTTGAGCAGGGCTTGGAAGGGTTAAGGGTTAAGTCATTGTGCCATTTTTCCATCGGCGGGTGGCATACTACTCCCTGCTTTGGAAGTGAGAGCCCCCCACTGCTTAGATCTGTGTGTAGCCTGAGACTGTAGCCTAGGTGGTCTGCTGTTCCTGGGTTTGGACTGAGAAGGCCTGGAAGGGACTGGAAAGTACCAGTTCTTTGAAGGCCAATGCCTACTGAATCTGGGAGGCTGTACTTGTAAGAAATCTTTAACAGTTTGCATAGATTTAGCTTTTTCCTCCATACTTTTGAGGACTACTTCTGCTTTGTTGCCAAAAAGGCGGTCTTGGTTTAAGGGAGCATCCAGTAATTTAGCTTTAACATGATCTGGCAAGTTTTGTTCCTTACGCCAAGCCATGCCTTCTAAGTACAGACCCAGTAACAGCAGCCCTGCAAGATGCCTCTAAAGCGTCAAAACCACATTGCAAAGTATGTTTACCAATTTGTTCTGCAGAATGCATTAAATCTTGCAATTCTTTGTGTTCAGCACAGTCAAGAATCAACATCATTCTCTGTTTAAGCAGTCCCATAATATGCTGCTGATACTTTAACATATGAAACTGGCAATTTAAAGCCCTTATGGCCAAAGTAGCAGAAGTATATACCTTCTTACCCCCATCTGCCTAAGGCTCTAGAATCTCTATCAGAAGGGGTAGGATTTTTGGCAGCAGTAGCCTTAATGCCTTGATAAATGGCCTCTGGATCCACAGAAGGATTCTTGAAGAGGAACTTATGAGAGTCAGGTACTCTATAGTACCTGTCAGGTTTTCTGGGAGCTGGAGGTGTGTCTGGGGTAAAGCTAGATTCCAAGAAAACATCATCTACAATGTCCAGAACAGGAGGGATAGCTAAAGGCCTGTGTTGAGGCAGGAGTAAGAATTCTCTAAGTCTCTTTTTGGACTCAGAGTAATCCTGGCTTTCCCAGCGGAAATGCTCCTTAAGAGTATGCATGGATTCACCGAAAAAAAAATCTTCTGGAGGGGAAGCAGAGGGAATGGAATCCTCTGCATCAGAATCCTCATAAGTAGATAAGGGCAAATCCTGGTAATCAGAAGGAGCAGAAATATCAGATTCCTGATCAGAAGAATCAGAAAGAAATTCAATTCTAGGTCTCTTAGAGGGGGGGAAGGCTGGCTTCCCCTAATTAAGGTAATAAAGTCTTCAGCCATTCTAAGCATTTGTTTTTGAGGCATATGGGCCTAAGCCTGCGGTTTGGTCTTCGGTTTTCTAGGCGTAGTACGAGTTTTTGGCCTGAGGAATTCAGAACTTCTGGATGGAAACAACAGCGTTGGTTTAATATGAATGTCTGTAGGCCTGAATACACCCTCAGAAGCCGGTGCCTGGACAGCGACTCCGGACCCATCCAAGGTAGAGACATCCACAGGCTCCATAGTCGAAGAAGCATCTTGCGGCATACCGGACTCCAAATGAGTCTCAGTAGAGGCCTGCGAATCTGAAGTAGCAGGTATCAGGGGCTGCAAAAGCACCTCAATGAGTACCGGCGGACTGGCGACTAGCTTAACGGAAGCGTCATCGGCAGTTTTGGACCTATGCAGTCTGTCTCTGTCTTTATCCTTACGTTTTTTCAGAAGATTGGTAATCGGATTGCTTAACGAAGCTATTTTGGAGTACTGAGATCGAGTACGAAAGTAATTGGCTGCAAAAATAGCCAAGACGATGAATAGTTCTGGGGTTGAACAAGGCACAAAACCAACAGTGAGGGACGTCGTGGTCTGGGCCTAAACAGGTGATGCAGTAAGAATGAAAATCTCTATGAGGTATTTGCTTTCCACAGGTAAGACAATTGTTAACTTTTACTGACATCGGTTGGAGCAAGAAAAAGGATCCCCAATGGGGTACTTATCTTTTTTGAAGACTTCGGGTCTGAAACTCGAAAACAAAAATTTCAGGAGATGGCCAACTGGCACTGGCAAGCTGCTTCTGCTTCGGGCACCACACGGCAAGAAAGACTGATGTAATGACGTCGGCTGCATGTTTTATACCCCTGACGACCTGGCGTCATGGAAGAAGAGATAGCATCTGACACAGAAATCCGAAGACTCTGGTATTCAGGCCGGCTGAGGGCTACCTGCAGGCAGATAACCCAAATGCGATGACTGCAACGGTGAAACACGAAGAAGATCTTAATGTTCTCTCAATGAAAACACTGGCACATTCTGGAAAACGTCTCAGAGAAAAAGAAACCTCACAGCGGGGATCAAAAACAGAGCACTCCTGAGTCCAATTCAGAAATCGGATGAGAAAACCCCGTATCTGTCCCTTTTCAGAATCTTGAATTTCTTCAGAAAACGAGATCTCCTTTTCTTTTACCAAAAAACACCTTATAAGAAAGGTCAATATACTGAATTAAGCCCTGAGCCAGACCCAGTAAACTATTCATGTCTAGGGAAATTTGAGGAGTAGAAGATACATTGTTAGTTTTCAGTTTCTTTCACAGGAAAAATGGGGCCAACAATGTTATTAATGGCGACAACAACTTCCCCAAGGATGGGCACAACTTTATGACAAAACAGCGAAGCCTTCCCTGTTCCCTCTCCCAGGCCCAACAAGACTGGCTCTCCCTTGCCCACTGAGGGGACTCCAAAGCCACAGAGGATGTGGCCAACACCCAGTCCACAGTGACTGTAGGTGCTACACCAGAGAGTTCTGGAGTAATAGACGAGTGGCTTGAGGTACAACTAATGGCCACAGCAGCGTCACTGACTTGCAGTTGAGGCAAGCTGCTAGCCTGCTGTGATGGCAAAAGCAAATTGCTTAGCCCTTTTCTTTTTGCAACTGGAAGAATGACTGACCGTGGGACCGACAGTTTGTTCCATGGTCAAGCCAAAAATGGTGCCTCTTTCCCAGGGAAAACAAGGAGCAAATGCCAATAAAAATCTAAATCTTTAAAAGCCACTTTTTCACATAAAGGCATATTACAAAGCGCTTTCAAACACTTTGCCAGCCCCAAAAATGTAAAATAAACACAATTTTCCACAGAAAAAAAAAATGTTTTCACGTACATTAAACAACTTTTAAACTGTTAAGAAAAAGGCGGTCTAGTGACAGTTCATTAAAACAAAAACCCCTAGCTTTAAAATAACTTTCCTGAACAGAATACTGTTACAAAGCAAACAGATTTTTAAAATACAAGCCCCCCCCTAAAGGGAGCTTATTTGCCAATCAAAGGAACTGCACAAGCCAACCATCAATCCTCAAAAGTCTTAGAGTATACTCTTTAGCAGCAGAAAAGCTCTGACGAGCTTGGCGCCCAAACATATCTTTTTAGTCAACTCATCACCAGTTGACTAACAGTTTGGCATGTGGAATGTGCCCTAAAGCTTTGGAAGCTGTTCAGCTGTTTTATCCTTGTCAGGATATAAATCATATAGCTATGGCTACTGGAGCAGTGATTAAAATGATGAACATAAAGTAGTTTTAATTTATTTTTAACATTTTTTTTCCACATAAGTAAAAAGGAACACTCCTGTTTAAAAGTTTCTAAAATCCAAGTGAGAGTCACTAAAACACCTTTTCCTAGCACAAAACTAACTGTCAAGAAAAAAAACTTCAGTTTTAGTCATAAAAATAATAGGAAGTTTTTTTTTTCCCCTGAAGGGAACTCATTTGCCGGTCAAGTGTTAGCAGATTGTCGATTCCTGAAAGCCTGCAAAAGCAGCACTCTTCGATGGCATGAAAGCTCTAAAGGGCTTGGTGCCAACACCATTCTTTCTTCAGCTCAGCTTGAGCTGAACAAAAGTCAGATCAAATGGAAGGTGCTCTTGAATTTTTGGAAGCTGGCTGGCTATTGTATGTTGTGCATGATAAAGCCCATACAGCTAAGCTACTATGCACTACTGAAGCAATGATCATTATAATGACCATTAATAAGAACTATAATATGAGAGATGAGACAAATGATTATGCATAAAAGTCCTAGTCATAAGAGTGGGAAGAAGGAAGAAGGAAAAAAATGTGTTTTGTTTAGTTTTCTCTCAAGAAAAAGGTGAAAAGAAAAAAAAAATGAACCGAAGTATTAATGTGAAATACTGGAAAAGTGTTACTGAAGACTCACATGAGAGAGCTGGAGACCAGTCAGACTCATAGATGTGGCAAGTAAGATCTGGGAACTCAGAGCAAACATGTACATTGTAGGAGAAAGGAAGAACTTTAAACCCTTGGAGTGAAGTCCATTAGTCAGAGCTGATCAACCTTGTGGAGTATTCCCATAAGTTGCAGTGGACAGACAGGATAATTTAAGATCAAATAATAAACAGTAGTGATATGCATAAAAATAATTTGGGCATCAAAGCAGGATGAGAAGAACTTGAAATATTAAGCTGCTAGCAATGGTAACTTTATATGGGAGCTTTGCAAGTCTACTAAGGTTCATAAGAATGCTGGTGTGGACGCAGTTTTTTTTTTTTTAATCCTCCCACATTACTGGGCCTGTTGGCTTCACCAAATGCACCCAATTTACCCATTCTTCAGCAGCAGCAGGATCCAGGAATCACTGGGTAAAACAACAAGTCCTACTTCTTATTAACGCCTTCATCAGCTCATCTGCTTCTCTGTGAAAAGAGGGTGGTAGAGACAAAAGGCCAATTAGCTTGTCCTGTGGGACACCTTACCCTCTGCTCTGGTACAGCACCCTATTTCACATGGCAGCTCTTTCAAGTTACACTATAGCTACCATTTGAGGTGAAGTATAACCTCTGTATGCTAATTTCCCCTTGGCTTACTGTGTAACTTGCAGTTGGTAGCAGAAGTCACTAGGCTCATACTCCACAGGGTGAACACCTAGTGCTCTCACTAGGTGTTGGATACAGCCACCTGTCTCCTCTCAGGATAGGAAAACATGCAATGGTTGCTCTGTCCCACCGCTCATAAGCTACTACAGGTGCCCAAGCTGCCATACTAACTCAGGCCGTCTGAGATGTCATCAGGGTTTCATCCCTTAAGCCACAGTGCTGGCAATCCAGTAATGGCTTTAATGGGACAGAGGCACAGCAGATGAAAGTACTGGCTATGAATGAACAAAGACAACATGCTTAAGACTTAAATTACTGTGCACTGCTTTTGGGATGGGTTGTAGTTTGATTTTATACCATAAAAGCGATATTTTTTTCTTACTTTTCTTCTTTTCTTTTAAAGCTTCCTACATTTTTCCCCCTTAAAATCATAACCCAAGTAGTTTAGTGATATAACACAGAGTATAATGTGGTGAAATGCAGCAAGGAAGGTGGAGGAAAATATAAAACAAAGCTGCCAAAGAACTAAAGAAATGAAAGTCCATGCCTTCAGTTTCAAACTCCAAGAACGGTGCCACAAAACAAATTGCCAAAACAAACTAAGTCATTAAAGAACAAAAAATTACCTCACCAACCTTGTGCTTGAAAGGACATAACCCTTAGCAGCACTGACAGATTCTGCTAATAAAGAAAGCAATGCATACAGTGTCTTCCAGTCAGAAAGGTCAGGATTTCTACTAAAGTCTGTTTCTGGTCCCAAAAACAGAAGTCCTAAAGACCAGTCCTAGATTTACTAAATCTCAGCAAATACAAAGTCATAAAGAACAGTGACTCTGAAGACTCTATTTCCCTTCCTAGAATAAGATTTTTTTTTTATTTCATGTAGGAGTGTGTGTGGAACAAGTTGCATTTGAGGATTCTGAACAAAATTCTACTGTATAACCATGCTGCATTGCTTGTACAGCACATCAGTCTTATCTCCTGCCAAGGAAAAAAAAAACAATTCTGAAACTTGTCTCTTATTTTATTCATGAACATTTGTTTACCAGGAAAGTTCGACTTGGAATGAAGCTAATTTTCAATGGAGGCCTGGGGAGAAATGGATACAAAGAAAAGGGAAGAGATAAAAGGAAAGCGGCAATAATTTTGAAGGTCTCCTGTTATATCTGCAGCTTCCTGTTGAATTTGAATTATAATGTATTTGCTTTACTTTATACTGCTTTATTGACAAAACTGGTGACAAGTTCCTTTACTATAAGACAAAAGACTTAAACTGCAAGTAAAAAACTAATACTACAGAGAGAAGTGTATACCTTTTTTAAATAGAATAATTTGTTTTGTCTTTTTTCTACTCAAAGCAATATCATCTGCTGTTTGTCCAAACAAGAAATCCTGTTTCACTGGAGCAATAAGTCAACTAGCTCCGACGTGCCATTTATGACACTTTGTTCAGAGTCATACAAGTCTTTCCAAACATACCCATGATATATCAGCCTTTGATTCAGCATTTACAGCATAAATATGCACATTTCAGTGTGTATGTTACTATTCTTCCACAAGAGAAAGTAAATTTGTTTGCTTATTTTTTGGGAACTATTTGCTCCTACTGCATGAAGACCATCAGACCTTCTCTCAGATAATCAGACCATCTGTTCCCAACAGAAAGGGCTTTTCAACCAGACAGCCAATCAAGGGTGGTTTGAGCATCTTCTCTCAGTACATCTTATAAGAAATGGCTCTCACAGGCCAAATGAAAATTCCTCAAAAATTTAAGGTATCTATAAAAATATCTTCTGGTAGACACCCTGAAGACAGAAAATTATAGGTTATGTACTCACCATAACTATGCATCTGTGTTGTCAATTTTCATTCTTCCTCAACACGAGTTCAGTTCTGATCCTCAGATCTGACTTGACCGCATGTTTTAGACTTTGGATCCAACTCTCGAGCTCTTCCCTCTACCTATATTGCCCTTATCCATCCTCAATACTGCAGATTGAGTTTGTTGCCATAAAGTCCCTACAAATTAGACAGAGAAAAGGATAGCTGGGAGAACAGGGCTCAAATCCAGAACTATAAGTTCCAATAAATCATCCAACAGGGAAGAGGGATGGATGGGAGGGAAGTTGAGGAAGAATGAAAATGGACAACACAGATGCCTAGTTATGGTGGCTACATAACTTATAAATCTCATGTTGTCCTTTTCATTCTTTCTCAACACATGGGACAGAATCCCCAACTAAATTGACCTTGGGTTACCCTCATGGAAGGATATTACAGAGTACCACTGAGCCAAATATTAGGTCAAATTTGTAACAGGTAACAAATGTATGAGCACTGGACCAAGTGGCTGCTGCACAAATATAATCAATAGATGTTCTTGATCAAAAGGCAGATGAAGTAACCATGGATCTAGTTGAATGAGCTTTGGGTGGTTTAGGTAGGGAAATGCCTTGCTGAGAACAGATTCAAGAAATGCAATCTTTGATCCGTTTAGCTAAAGTAACTTTAGAAACTAGGTAATCCAGTCTTTTTTGTGATAAGGAAACAAATAGCTGATCTGATTTTCTGATTTGCTGTGTCTAGTGTAGATAAAAACATCAACTTCTGTGCACATCTAGGAGATGTAGCACGTATTCGCCTTTATTTGAAAAAAAAATTGGCAAATTAATGGATAGTTTAAGGTGTGATTCAGAAGCTACTTTATGTAAAAAAATGTTAGTCTGTATAGAAACCCTGTTTTTTGTAAAACAATGGGTGGAGTCTTTGATGAAAGGGCCTGGAGTTCGGAAATTCTTCTTGCAGAAGTAATAGCTACTAAGAAGACTGTTTCCGATGAACAAAATTTTAGGTCATTTTTTTTGCTGAAGATTTAAAGAATTTTTGGGTTAGGTCTTGTAGCACAATTGTTAGATCCCAGGGAGGAGAAGGATCCTTTACTGGTAGTCTGAGGAGAAAAATGCCTTTAAGAAAACCTTTACATTACTTGGAAAATGCCAAATAACAACTTCTTTCTCCTGTACGAAAATTAGAAAATGCAACCAATTGCAATTTAATCACAGAAAACTAGCTCTTTCTTTAAAGAGAACGTCAAAATTCATGGACAGAAAAAACTGGGGCAGAAAAAGGATCAACATAATTTTTCAATGCCCAAAGGGAGAATCTTTTCCACTTATTCTTGTAAACTTTCTTGGTGGAATCTTCTGGCGAGGATGTTATTATAGTATGTACTGGGGAAGAAAGTCTGGGCTGTCTGACCATTATTGGAAGTGAAGAAACCATGCGGTTAGTTTGAGGGGCTGGATATTAGGATGGCTCATCCCTGAGGGATGTGAGAAGAGCTCTGGAAAGAGTTCCAGTATCCATGGAGGATAACGAAGATGACACCAAAGGAAGAGGTACCACACCTGTTGAGGCCAATAAGGGGCAATGTGGATAACTGAGCTCTTCAACCAGATTGCCTTCTGCAGAAAATTAGGAATCAAAGGAAGTAAAGGACATGCATAAAGGAGATTGGATGGCCAAACGTGGTCTACAGCATATCTCAGTGACTCCTCTGAGGTGAGATCAGGGACAAATACCTGGTACACTTGTTGTGGGAGGAAGCAAAGAGGTTGCAGCAAGGTTGGCTGCAATAATGAAAAATCTCTTCCAACACAGACTGAGAGATAATTTGTGCAGCATCAAAATGGACCTGCTTAATTTGTCAGCTAACACAATGGTTTTCCCTGGTATGTGTATTGCAACCAGATAGCAGTTTGAGGAAATCATCCATTGTTACACTCTCATGGCCTCTCTGCATAGAGGATAAGATCGGGTTCCCCCTTATTTTTTGATGTACAAGACAACAGACATGTTGTTGGCCTGAATTGCAATAATCCCTAGAGGAAGAGCATCTTGGATGCCTGCAATGCTAATAGACTGCTCTCAACTCCAGTATATGCAAATTGGTCTCTTGGGGAGACCACGTGCCTTTGACAGTCCTTCCCAAGAAATGCCCCACCACCCCAGTTGGGAGGCATCCATAGTCATTGGAGGCAGTAAAACAAAGGGTCGGCCTAGATAAATGTCCAAATGGATCCACCACTGGATGTGGGGCTTGCGAACTGGACTAATTTTGACTGGAAAAGATAGAGGATGTCAATGAATAGACCATTGAACAACTAGAGTCCACTGAAAAATATGCATATAGTAGCATGTTAAAGGAAATAATACTACAGCTGCTGCCATAGATCCCAGCGTTTGAAGATCAAATCTGGCTGGGAGAGATGAGTGGGAAAGAATTTGATGAACCTGGGATCTCAGCTTGTTTATGGGATGAGTCGGTAATGATGCAATTTGCGTTATGTTCAGGTGTACAGCAATAAACCCCAGGCTTTGAACTGGTGTCAACTTTGATTTTACATAATTTATTGTTATACCCAGTGATTGGCAAATCTGGAGCAAACAGTCCATGGATGGTTGAAGGAGATATATGGAGGAGGGAATGAGGAGGCAGTTGTCCAAACATGGAAACACTCTGCATCCTTTGAGTCTCAGGTGAGCAGCCAACACTGCCATACATTTGCTACACACCCTGGGAGCTGTAATGAGTCCAAATGGCAGTGCTTTGAAATGGTAATGGCTAGCTCTCAGCCAAAAGTGCAAATGTATTCTGGAATGCCTGTCTATTTTGAAGTGATAGCATGTATCCTGAAGATCTATGAAGCATATCAAATTGTCCTTATGAAAAAATGGCAGAATGGATTGAACCATGGCCATTCAGAACTTTGACATTTTTAAGTACTGATTCAGTTTGTTCAGATCCAGAATTGGTCTGAGGTCCCTGGTCTATTTGGGCACTAAAAAGAAGTGTGAGTAAGTTCTGAATCCTATTTGGTCTGGCAGGACCTCTTGGATGACTTTTATCTAACAACTTTTGAATTTCTTGTGCTGCTGCTTTCCTCTGATTGGGTGGAATGTCAGGAAGATTCGTCCTTTTGCAAATAGGGATTGGAAAAATGGAATGGAATAACTTCTGGATATTAGTCTTAGCACCCATAAATCTTCTGTTATATTTGCCTAGGCATCTGGGTGCAAGGACAATCTTCCCCCAACTGCCTCCAGGAGGTGGACTGTCAGACAGCACTTGAGGAGCACTGGGAGGGTCTGTCCAGAAAGGAATCATGGAAGCCCTGAATTTGCAGGCCTCCTCTGCCTCTAGGGTGATGGCTACAACTGGATCTGCCTCCTCTGGAGGAGTTGTCCCAGAAAGAATATTGGAAAGGTCCCTGAGACTTGTGGAACCACTTTTTTTATCAGCTCTTTGATTCCTAGAAAAGGTTCACTGATGGGTAGAAAACTTGATTCCTACAGCAAAGTCTTCCCTTCTTGTTCGCTACGGGTAAGCATCTCTTTAATTGATGGACTAAATAAGAATGTGCCATCAAAGTAGGTGTTGATAAAAGGCATCTTAAAAGGCTCCACTAAGTCACACAGTCGCATCCAGGCAAGTGTCCTTCTGGCAAATGCCTAAACCAGCAGCCCGAAAGGTGCCTTCAGCTGCATGAGAGATTAACCTCATGGAAGCGTTGGAAACTGACAACAAAGTGAGCAGTTGACAGAATGTTCTCTTAAAATCCTCTGCAGACCTGGACTCTGAGTGAGAATTTGTTAATTCCCTAGTCAAGTCTGTGTGTAGTCTTGTGAAATGTGCCACATAATTAAGAGACCACATGACAAAGGTTGCCATGGCAAAGACCCTCTTTCCAAATCTGTCCAATGCCTTAGACTCTCTGTTTGGAAGATGGACAGAAAAAGTCTGTTCTGCTCACTCTTTAGTGGCTGCCACCACCATCATAGCATCTACTGCGACTCCTTTGCTCCAGTGGGGTCTATCCTTGGGAGGAGCTAAATATTTGTCAGGATGTTTTGGAATGGGTTTGAAGTTATCAGTCTCTTTCCATGCCTGGCGGGAAAATAAATCAATGAATTTCTCCACTGGGGGGGGTGGGGGTAAATCAAGACATAGATGTGGCAGAATCATATGCTTCCAAAAATACTGAGTCCTGTGGAACAGGCTTGACTGACTCAGAGCTCAGAACCAAAGAGGGAAATGGGATTTGATCAAAGGAATGACAAACTGGTTCTCTAAAAAGAGAAAAAGCCCTTTCCATGACCTCAAAAGTAGACGGGCTCAGAGAAGCCGTGGCCACTTGTACTGCAACCCAGCCATCCAGTGTAGGTAAATCACATCTTCTACTGGATCCATGCCTCGAGGCTGGAACTGAATCCAAAATGTCCAGCTCCGAGAGGCATAGATGGATCCGATAACATCAAAGTTGATCTCAGCCCCATAGATCCGATGCCTACACTTCGGCTCCAAACCCATTATGTTCCGAAAGCACAGCAGCGAACTAGTCAAGGATGCTGTTAAAGTCCAAGAAGAAATCCAACTCCAGACCTCTCTGGGCTGTTGAATACTGGGGCTCCGAAACTGTGGGATTGACTGGAGAACGAGACAGAATAGTACGAGAAGTGGTTGGAAGACTCATGGATCCAATACGGGACAGAGGCATTATGACCCTCATATGCATCTGAGCGCTGCTCTGAGAAATTTTCCCATCATCCTATACACATTCACTTCTGATAAACTTCTGGAGGATGTGGACCATCTCCTGGAATGTTTCTTAGGAGACTGCAAAGAAAGGAGAGAGCAGAGTAGGAGAAATTGGATCCAGTAAGAACTCTGCTAAGCAAACGCTTTGGGAAGTGCCAGGTTTTGGATCCCAAGATATGGGATCTGAGGTAGAAGATGCAGGGCTGGCTGCTATAATGAATGAATCTGAAGCTTTATGATCTGACAGTTTCATATCTGAAGATCGAGCTTTTGGATCTGAGGACATTAGATTTGAGGATTTTTAAATTTTTGACGGTGGTTCAAGTCTTAGGGTTCTTTGGCGAAAAGCATTTTCTCTGCTCCAATGGAGTAGATTTTGTAGATTTATCATGGGTATGAGCCTCAGAAGAAGGTGTTGCAGCAGGAGGGAGGAGACTTTTTAGGATTAACTTGCTGTGTCAGTCTGCCAAAGCCCTTGGATTAAAGGTAATGCAAATGTTACAGTTGATTTCCAAATGGTTAGCTTTGAGACACTAAACCCACTCCTTGTGGGCATCCGAGTTTGAAATTTTATGCCCACAAGAACTGCATTTCTTGAACCCTGTCAGTTTGTTTGCCATGACAGGAGGTAAGGTCGACAGTGCTACAATAAAAAGCACTAGAGAGGAAAATAAGAAGTTATGTACCTACCATAACGTTCCATGTTAGTTGTCTTCTTCTCGCCTTCTTTCTTGCTGGATGGGTTCGGAGCCGATCCTCGGCTCCGACTCGGCCAATACTAAAGCTCGAGAGCTAATTCCACCGACTCGAGGCTCCCCTATATCCCACAATGCTAGGCGGTAACTACTCAGATCTCGTTTGATAGCTAGACCAAGCAATTCTAGTCTCCATAGCATGGAGAAGGGTAACCCACCTCTATAAAAACCAGAGTGTAAGGTATCCCAGACCTAACAAAAGGGGAAATAGAGGTGGTAGAACGTGTGGGAATGAAACTCTTCCAGAGGAAGATCACAAAATGAGTTCCTATCGGTCTGTCCAGGCTTGGGGGAAGGAGGGGACGAGAAAGAAGGAGAAGAAGACAACTAACATGGAACGTTATGGTAGGTACATAACTTCTTAATGTTAAGTTGTCTATCTCGCCTTCATTCTTGCTGGATGGGACCGCGTCCCTAGCACCTTATCCCGGGTGGCCTATCGGAACAGACTCTTGAGAACAGTGGAACCAAAGTTGGCACGGTTTCTGGAGACCATGTCCAATTTGTAATGTGAAAAGAAGGTATGAGGAGAAGCCCAAGTGGCTGCTGCACAAATGGAATCTATTGGCAGCCTGTCCTGAAAAGCTACGGATGTAGCTAATGCCCTAGTTGAATGAGCTCTAGGTCTTGAAGGTAGTTTTTGATGTCTGATCTCATAGATGAAGGTAATTGTAGAGGTGAGCCATCTAGAAAGGGAAACTTTAGTAACTGGAAGGCCCAATTTCCCTTCCGCATATGATAGAAAAAGCTGATCAGATTTCCTGAATTGTTTAGTCCTGTCTAAATAATATCGAAGTTGGCGGTGAACATCCAGAAAATGTAGCTTTTGTTCCGACCTGTTGGAATAGTTAGGGAAAAAGACAGGGAGATCAATTGTTTGGTTTAGGTTTGTTTGAGAGGAAACCTTAGGTAAAAATAATGGATTAGTACGGAGGGATACCCTATCTTTGTGAAACACTAAGTAAGGAGGGCGACTGCACAGAGCATGGAGTTCAGATACCCTTCTCGCTGAAGTTATGGCTACTAGAAAAAGTGTCTTCCATGAAAGCAACTTCAGAGAACATGAAGCCACTGGTTCGAAAGGGGGAAGGATTAAGGATGCCAGAACCAAGTTCAAGTCCCATTGAGGCGGGTGATCTTTGATTGGAGGTATGAGAAGAAAAACGCCCCTTAAAAAGGCTTTGCAGAGCTTGTGAGCCATGATGCTAGACTCCGAGACACCTACATGATAATTAGATATAGCAGCCAACTGAACTCTAATGGTAGATGAAAAAGAGCCTAAATGAAAGAGTTCTGCTAGAAAGTCTAGAATAGACTGGATAGGTGCAGTGAAGGGATCTATATTTTTTGATGTTGCCCAAAAGGAGAAGCGTTTCCATTTGCTATTATAAATCTTCCGAATAGAAGATTTATGAGAGGCTATCAAGATATCTCGGACCGAGCGAGATATTAAGGGAAGCCTGGCTAAGGTCGGAATCGGAGAAACCACGCTGTGAGGTTGAGAGAATGAAGAGATTGGTGCAGCTGGCCCGATTGGTGGGTCAACAGATCTGGCACTGGGTCCAGATGCCAAGGCTGCTCCAAAAGGTAACGATGAAGGAACAGAAACCATATCTGTCGAGGCCAGTAAGGGGCAATAAGGATCATTGTCACTCTCAAGGCGATGGATTTCTGAATTAGTTGAGTTATCAGTGGAAACGGGGGGAAAAGCATACAGAAGTCCCCGGGGCCAATCGTAGACTACAGCGTCTCTGGTGGGATGGCCTGGTAACGGGAAGAGAGTGAAGAAGTCATGACACTTGCTGTTTTGGGGAGTAGCAAAAAGATCGCAGCAAGGCTGGCCCCATCGTTGGAACACTTCTTCCAGTACTGATTTCTTCAGAGACCACTCGTGGGGCATGAGAATTGCCCTGCTCAACTTGTCTGCAATCACGTTGGACTTCCCGGGAATGTGCGTTGCTACCAGAAAACGCTGAGAAGAGATCGCCCATTGCCAAAGTCTGAGTGCCTCTCGACATAAGGGGTATGATCTGGTTCCGCCTTGTTTGTTGATGTACCACACTACGGACATGTTGTCCATCTGAATTGCAATAGTCCCTGTGGGAAGAGAGTCGTGAAGGGCTTGTAACACTAAAAACACTGCTCTCATCTCTAAGACATTTATGTGCAAGTGGCACTCGAAAGGTTGCCACGTGCCCTGGACTGTCCTGCCCTGATAATGCCCCCCCCCCACCCAATCAGGGAGGTGTCTGTTGTCAACGTGGCGACTGGGGGGGTGAGTGAAGGGTCTTCCTTGGAGAACCTGAGGTGATGTGATCCACCAAGACAGTTGATTCTTGCATGATTGAGTTATCAATATGGTGTGGGACATCGGGAGCTGTTGAAAGGACCATTGAGTAAACAGCATCCATTGGAGGATCCTCATGTGGAAGCGAGCTAAGGGGAGAAGGGGGACAGCTGCTGCCATGAGTCCTAATACCTTCAAAACTAGTCTGGCTTTGACTTTGTTGCATTGTAAGAGAAGGTAAACTTGTTTGCGGATGTCTGACACTCCCTGCTCTGTAAGTCTGGCTGAAAGATTGAGTGTGTCTAATGTGGCGCCTATAAAGGTAATAGATTGACAAGGCGACAAGGCAGATTTTTCGAAATTTATTGAAATGCCTAGAGCTTGGCAAGTTTGGATAGTGAAGTCTCTGGATAGAAGTAGTTGATGTCTGGTGGTGGCAGTAAGGAGCCAGTCGTCTAAATATGGAAACACCTGGAATCCTTGACGTCTCAAGTGAGCCGTGACCACTGCCATGCATTTGGTAAACACTCGGGGGGCTGTAGTGAGACCAAAGGGCAGGGCTCCGAACTGGTAGTGACGGGCTCCCAGCCTGAAGCGGAGAAATCTCCTGGAGCGTCTGTTCATCTTGATATGGTAGTACGCGTCCTGAAGATCTATCGAGCACATCCAATTGTCCTGACCCAAGAAGGGTAGAATGGACTGTAGCGTGACCATCCGGAATTTTGTTTTTCTGATATACTTGTTTAAGTTGCTGAGATCCAGTATGGGTCTCCAGTCCCCTGTTTTTTTTGGTACCAAAAAGAATTTGGAGTAGATTCCGGATCCTTGTTGGTCTGCTGGGACTGATTGGATAGCTCTTTTTGATAGCAGCTTTGAAATTTCTAGTGCTGCTTGTTCCCTTAGACTGGGTGGAACGTCTGGAAGGGATCCTTTGGGTTAGGATGGAATGTGAATAAAGGGAATTTTGTAACCCTCGGATATGATCGACTGTACCCATTTGTCTTGTGTAAGGGAAAGCCAGGCTTTTGGGTACAGGGATAATCTTCCCCCGACTGCCTCCGAAGGTGGACAGCCGGGCAGCTCCTCATGGATGCTGAAAGGGTTTATCAGAGAAAGTTTCTCTGCTACCCTGGTTTTGCGGACCTCCTCTGCCTCTAGGGCGGCGTGTATTGTTATTCCCCCCTCTGCCTCTAGAGGGGAATCAACCTTGTGCGTCAGATGGGACTCCCTGGGTTTGTTTGCGGAACCACATTTTTCCTCCCCTCTGACCTTTGGGATAAGGCCTAGAAGGGGTAGAAAAACGGACTCCCACGGCAGAGAGAGTCTTACCTTCCACCTCGCACCTAGTCAATGTATCCTTCACCTAAGGACCAAACAAGGATGATCCATCAAAGGGGGAATTGGTGAAGGACGCCTTGAAAGGGTCCGCAAAGTTGCACAGCCGCATCCAGGCGTGACATCGTAAGGCAACGCCTGTGCCTGCGGCTCTACTCGCCCCATCCGCAGCATATGAGATAAGCCGCATGGAGGAGTTAACGATGGAGTTCAGGGTTGCCAACTGGGAGTTCATTCTGTCTTGGAACCCCTCAGCTGTTGGATCCTTTACCTCTTCGCTCATATCCTTGAGTAAATCTCTCTGGAGATGAGTAAAGTGACATAAGTAGTTCAGCGACCGCATTGAAAAGGTCGCTGATGAGAACATCCGCTTTCCGTACCTGTCCATGGTCCTAGATTCCTTATTAGGAGGATGGACAGGTACCGAAGGATCGGCTAACTCCTTCTTAGTGGCCGCGGCCACCACCATGGCATCGACGGGGACACCTTTAGATAAAAAATCTTTATCTCTAGGGGCAGTAATAAACTTAGACGGTCTCCTCGGGGTGGGTTCCACTGAATCGGGAGCCGTCCAGGCCTTCCTTGCCACCACTTCCATAAGGGGGTCAAAGGGAGGGGACACCCAGGAGATAGAAGGGCGAGAGCCGAACGCCTCAAGGTACACTGACTCATCCTCTGAAGGGTTAAGGGCTGGCCAGTTCCCCCTCTGTTTCAGGATCTCAAGAATGTCAGCAAAGGAGACATCCTCAGAGGGGGATCGAGGGGAACCTTCAGATTCCTCTAAGTCAGTGTCAGAGGTGATAGACTCAGGGGAGTCAATGTGCTTCCTCTTGCACTGCCTCTTCCTAGGGGGTTCTCCTACCGGGTCAGGAGAGGCCTCGGAAGAGGAGGAAATTCCCAATGGGGAAACTTGAGGAGTTGGCTCTCTGCGGTCTGAAGCAAGAGGGTGGGTAGAAATCACTGCAGGCACTGATGATGGAGGGGCTGATGGAGCCGACTGTGGGGCAGACACTGGTTCTAGCACGCTCCGCATGACCTCGAAGGCACCCCTATCGGGCAAGGCCGGAGGTCCCCGCTCCGAAGAGACCAGGACCCCCCCGGCACCGACAGGGACGGCTCCGAGGCCGATGTTGGAGCCGAACTCACCAGCGCCGAAGCACCGAGAGGGAGAGCGGGGTCGGACAAGGGTCCGATGCCACTCGCCCCCTCGGAGCCGACGAGGGAAGCTCAGCGCCGAGATCCCTCCAAAGAGGAGATTGGAGCAGACGACGGAGCCAAAAGGGAAGGTATCAGATCCGACGCGCCGGCAGTTATGGCTCCGATGAGCCCCGGCTCCGAGCTCAAAGGAGTCGGAGGAGGAACACATTGAGGGACAGAAATAGCCGCTGACTGATGAGTCGGGCTATGAAGCATTTGGGCCAGTGCCTCAGACTTGAGAAGTCTACTCACTACCCTTTGCAAATCATGGTCAGATAGCCTGGAAGACCATGAGGAATGCGATCTATGGCTCCGCTCCGAAAGAAGAGGGGATCCTGGTGCCGAGTGAACGGAGCCGATGGAGGGAGACCTAGATCTCTTTCTCGAAGGTTGCTCCGATAAGAGTACCGGAGCCAACTGAGTCTTATCAGCCTCGGCTCCGGCCGGAGCCGAGGTAATAGTATGAGGCTTGGAAACATCGGCTCCAGCCGGAGCCGATGTCGAAGCAGTTTTGATGCTTCCAGAGGAGGGCTCTGAAGCCGGAGCCGACTGTCTGGAAGTCTTAGAAGGCTTCCCCGACACAGACTGGGTCGGGGGGGCCTTCAGGCTTTAATAAGCCATGCAAAATCAATTTATTTTTGCGTTCCTGCAGGACTCTAGGGCTGAAACCATGGCACACAGCACATGAGTCCTGCAGGCGCAAAGGTCCCAGGCAATACACACAAGAAGTGTGACCGTCTGTCAGAGACATTTTCTGACAGCACCAGTCACACTTCTTGAAGCCTGAGACCTTGGAGTCCTTAGACATAGTAAAGGCCTAAGTAATAAAAACACTCACACCCACACACACACAGGCCTTTAAGAAAATATTAAATTCCAGTCACACTAAAGGACTAGGAGAAGGAGGGGAAGGGGTCTAAGGCCTAAAGTTAAAGGGGAATAAAATTATGGGCAAAAGAGGAGAATCGATTCAAGGAAAAAGATAATTAAAACTAAAAGTTATACTAAGAAAGTAATAGGGGTCTAAAGATTGTGAAAATAGAATAATTTTTCACTAACCTGCCAGAGCCGGTAGAAAAGCACCTCGTTAGCTAAGCGGCAAACGAGATCTGGGTAGTTACCGCCTAGCATTGTGGGATATAGGGGAGCCTCGAGCCGGTGGAATTAGCTCTCGAGCTTTAGTACTGGCCGAGTCGGAGCCGAGGATCGACTCCAAACCCATCCAGCAAGAATGAAGGCGAGATAGACAACTTAACATCAAACTTTTTTTAGTTAGAAAAGAAAGAAATTTAGAAAAGAAAGATTACCAGCAATGGTAAGCACTGGGTAAAAAAGAAATACCAACTATGATATAAATAGAAATCCTATAAAACAGTAAGGAAACCTAATGCAATAGCATACACTAAGAAGGAGACTGAGAAAAAGAAGATTAAGTAAACAATAGAAAAACACTTATGAAAAAAAAAAGTTATGTACTCAAAATAACATTCCATCTCCGTTGTCCATTTTCATTCCTTCTCAATCATTGGAATCGGATGTGACCATCATGACAGTTTTTACAGCTTGTGGCCACTATATCTCCTAACATACCTCAGATCTTGTTTACTAGCTTATACTTTTACATGAAAAAATTAGTACATTGATAATAGGAACCAAAGGAACATTGGCCCCTTATAACCTTCTTGTTCTTCCAGAAGTTAATAACTAAACAAGTCAAAGGTTTTAGCAAAGACAAGCCAAATTTGTTATAGGTAAAGGAAATGCAATCTGTTAACCATTTGGCTAAAGCTGCTTGCCCAATTTCGATTCTGCAAAAGAAACAGATGATCTGTTTTTCGGAAATTCTTTGTTCTATATAAATAGAAAAGTAACCGCCTGTGAATGTCCAACAAATGTAACATGTACTCACCTTTGTTTGTGAAACTTGGAAAGAACACTGGAAGAT
>NC_056731.1:787791173-787796173 GCF_019279795.1 Protopterus annectens | reverse complement strand
GGTCCGTAAGTGCGTTTCCTTTGTGTATGCTGTACTAGAATTTGCTCTACAATTGTGCTGTGTAGTAATTAGTACATTGTGATATGCTTCAAAGCGTTTATGATAAACAATTGTGGCTCTATGTATGTTTAAACTTTATGAGCATTTTTCAGGCATTTTGATGACTTTATGATCATTCTACAGACATTTGATGTGCTTAATTAGTGTTTTTGAGAGCCATCTTGTATTTATTACCGGCATTTTAATTTCTGCTTTGTTAACTTTTTAAGATAGCCGAACAGGCTCTATGGTCTTAAAGCTGTGATATTCCTTGGTTCGATTGCTACATTTGGTTTGGTGTGTTTCCGCGTGGCGTCTCATCTACACTGTGGGTATCCTCTGTAACCTCAGTACTACTGGAATTGACTTTAATACTGAGGGCTACACGTAGATTTAAACAGCCTATTTTTCATTCTTATAGTCTAAGGCAATATATTGTAGGTATTCTCCCTCTTCTCTGTAGTACCGGAGCCATAGCTTAAAGGAGTACAACAGGTTTCTCTAATGTATTCCTCAACTTCACGGCCCTTTTCCTCCCTATTTACATTGTCCTCTGTAAAGCAGCAACAATAAAGCATTTACAATTTTTATAATTCCCCTTACTTCTGTAACGGAAGCCTACCTTCTCATACTGTGATGGTTTCACTTACAAAATGATTCTCTCACGTTTGAATAAAGCTTGCTGGAGTCGCCCAATTACTGACATCATCGAGGCCAGGCAGTGCAGGTACTTTTTTTTTTTTTTTTAATCAGTTCCCTCCCCCAAAGTGACATCACCACAGCCGTCATCTGATTCTAACTAAAATAATAAGACCCACCCATTCTGTGATGTCATGGCTCCCCTGTCCTTCCCCCAGCCTGAGTGCTTTTCATTTTATTCAGTAGTAGTATAGTAACACTAATGTTTGGAAACACAGAAATTTGGTATGCATACTTGTACATTCTGCACAGCAAATGATGCTTAGGTGGTGTATCGCTTGCATACTTCTCTGTTGTATTTGCACCAGATACTGCTAGTGTGCAGTGCGGGAATAGAAAGATTAAAACATTACCCTGGTATCAGAGGTGGCAGTGCAACATATTCATAGTGGCTTAACATGAGATTAGCTCTAAGCAAGCACCATGTGAAACCTGAACAAGCACCTAGAATTATTCAGTGCAGATTCCACACCTTAAGTCTGAAAATGAATTCACATACTCACATGAACAGGAGTAGCTGCATATTGATGGCTAAAGGTGTATGGGCATGGGTGGTTACTACACTGCAAATGTGGTATGTAATGGTGGAGATATTTAGAAGGCATGAGCAAACACACCAGTATATTAAAGCCATAGCACCAATTGAACTGGAGGCTGGCAAATAGATTTAGCAAGGGATTTTGTCCATGCAGAAATATTTCAACAATGATTCTTTGTAGTGGCATCCATTATCTGATTCAAGGTAATTTAAACTTGATGTCCTTTATTTAAAAAAAGTCAATAAAACATTTACTTTGTTATTTGTGACTTCTGGACACAAGAAAAAGGAAGGGGAAATATAGCAATGTGGTTTGTATGTACAAAGACAAATCCAGGGACACTGCAAAAGTATTTTTTTTTTTTTTGCAAACCAACCAGTGGAATAAAAACGTATGAAGGCAAACACTGCATACCAACACACTTTGCACATGTAAATCTCAATTTTTAACAAGGTGGAAGCATGAAGTGATACCTTAACACTTAAATTAATAAATATCTAAACTGGTTAATAGTATAAATGTTTTAATCTTTAGCTTCTTGGTGCAATACCTTACTGGATGTGATTGCAGTCAAGTAAGGCCATGTCTATAGTGCAGCAAAAAAATGCCCCCTCTAACAAAGGAAATGCTAGAGCAAAGATTAAATTACATGAGTCAAGCACCCTGCTGAGATCTGCCAATCAATGGAATTACCAGGTCAAATTACCCTCAGGACTTTGACAGCTAGGGAAGCTAAGTGTTATGGGGGAGGGGAGAAGTAAATGGACTGGAATTCATTGTCTCACAAATTAGTGCCATTTAAACTAAATTAGAAAAAAAGGCAGCAGTAAACAGCACTTTGAGTGTGTTCTGTGGCATTTGCACTGTTTCTGTTTTAAGTAGTCATTCAGCAGCAGGGAATGTTACTTACACTGTTCTGTTTTACTCAGTACTTTGTACGCATGCAACATCTATGAAATGACAGGAACTTTAGGCAAACGGAGGCCTGCATGATGTAACATTTTTGAGCCAAACAATGATTTCTGGGATACTGGATGGCAACCTGATTTATCCAAACCACGTTAATATGCCAGCCTCCAGGTGGTCAGAGTCTGGAATTACATATAAAAATATTTAAAATCCTGTAAATAATCCCAGAGTGATGTTAAAGTGTAAGAAACATCACGCCATGATGTTTTAAAAATGTTTTTTGAGTCTGTGGGTGCGGTACTCTAATACTGAAAAGCTACATGTGGGGTTTAACGGCCAACACTACTGTCGACCCTAGTCCACAGCCCCTTACTATGATTCTACTGCTAGCTGTTGAGGTTCTCTAACTCTCATCTTGCTGACGGTTATTTATCCTGTTTACCCCTTTGTTGTGCTGTGGTTTTTGGACAGCCTGCTTACACTGTGGTATTTGGATAGCCTGCTTACGCTACTCTTATACAGAGGGTTTGATTCTCCCTTGCGGCTACTCTACCTGGCATCCAGGGTGGTTTCTCAATTATAAATTCATTATAGCTGGTAGACTGGTTACGCTAATCTTACACAGAGGGTTTAATTCTCCCTTGCGGCTACTCTACCTGGCATCCAGGGTGGTTTCTTAATTATAACTTCATTATAGCTTACTGTGAGCTACTCGCAGGTTTGTCCGGTTAGCAACTATCAATCTTTTAACTATAGTGCTACCTGCTGAGGTGTAAATCAGCCTTGTCCCTCTCTTGGCTCTAATTTTTATAATTAGTACAGCCCACTGTGAGCTTCTCGCAGTAAATAATAACCCCTTAACCATAGCGCTGCCTAATTTGCTTCAGCCTATTTAATCTTGTGCTCAGGCACTGAGCGCTACACTCTTGCTAGCCAATTGTTACTTAAGAAATTATTACTGGGCTATTTGTGCTGTTGTCAATATGAATTGCTACACTGGACATTACATTATGTTATGACTGTGAAGGGCTGTATTACTGTTATACCACTTGGTTCATTTTCTTGTTTTTCCAAAGGTTAAACTATTTAGTGTAGTTTTTTCTTCTTTAGTTAATGCTGTATTGTAGTCATTAACTACATGTTTTTGACTGTAGTAGCTATATATGCATTGCTTTTCTGAGCCATACATTCAAATGTATATGACTATATAAGCTGAATACTTGTGCTAATACCTTACTGTATCTTACACTCTGTGCTAATACCTCACTGTATCTCACACTCCACTCATCTACTGACGTGCACTCCTCCTCCACACTTTACCTTTCATTCCTGCATAGTACTTAACCTAGTTGGCTAACAAATTTAACATTCTTTCTGTCTCATTTTCAGCTTCCAAGCCCTGTGTTGAGACACAGTCTGTCCCCTCTATCAGAAACCGTGTAAGGCTAATGAAATCCAAATGAACAGAAGGGAAATACAACGTAGAAGCCCCACAGGATCTATCTAGACCCTCTGCATTCAGCCTCACAGTGTAGGTGTTATCTTACAGTATACTTAGGATTTAACATTAAACTTGTGAGTGCGTTAATTTAAAATTACTTGTGAGTGCATTAAATTTTAATTAATTTGTAAGGGCCAGCACACCCGCGGACCTACCCCTCCAACCATCTCTTTACTACATTACCCCACCCCCCTACTATCCTAGTGGAGTTAGTGTTTTCTCCACTTTTACCACTAGAAGGCAGTAGATCTCAAGCTTTGGAAAATCATCTTTCACTGGTTGAAGAAATCCACTAGCTCTGCTGACTAGCTAGACTCTGCTATCCCTGCTTGTACTTTCTATTCAAGTACTTACCTCCCACCCCATGAAAAGTTGAAAAGGGAAAGATCCGGGTTAAGTCTGGGAGATTTAATAACTAGACAGCTTTTTTTGTCAATCACCACTATTGCTACTGGCCCCCTCAATTAACTCTCTGTTTAAACCTCCTTTCCTGCCTTAGCACTTTTTATAAATATCTCTCTCTCTGTTATAAAACTGTTTTTTCATAACTTTCTCCCCTGCACAGCTATACCTTTGTTCACCATTTCTCTGCTAATTAGTAACAGAAAATGTCTCTTACCTTTCCTATGCCTGTAGAACTCAGTCAATCTGCATAACTGATTGCCTCTCGGCCTCTCTCAGCTACTACATAACTCCTTGCTCTGTCCACTCTCTCCGCCTGTTTGTATCTCACCTTTCCCTCCTACCAGCCTTTTTCCCCCTCTCCCCTCACTCTGTCTAGGTACCTCTTTGCCCGCCCCCCTCACCTTGTCTAGGTACTTCTTAGCCCGCCCACCTCCTCCCCTCTCCATCAGCTTAGCTAAACCTATAAATATAGGTTAAGCCTTTAGGCGCCATTTTTAAATCCCTCTGCTCCAGCCAACAGCCCCTCGCTCTCCGGGAGGTGTGCGGTCCGTAAGTGCGTTTCCTTTGTGGATGTTGTACTATAATTTGCTCTACAATTGTGCTGTGTAGTAATTAGTACATTGTGATATGCTTCGAAGCGTTTATGATAAACAATTGTGGCTCTATGTACGTTTAAACTTTATGAGCATTTTTTAGGCATTTTGATGACTTTATGATCATTCTACAGACATTTGATGTGCTTAATTAGTGTATTTGATAGCCACCTTGTATTTATTACCAGCATTTTAATTTCTGCTTTGTTAACTTTTTAAGATAGCTGAACAGGCTCTATGGTCTTAAAGCTGTGATATCCTTGGTTCGATTGCTACATTTGGTTTGGTGTGTTTCCCGCGTGGCGTCTCATCTAT